>NC_140811.1:1567500-1580000 GCF_050613455.1 Vespa mandarinia
GAGATAAAGGAAAAAAAAGACAAGGAGAAAAAGAAAAAGGAAAAGAGTCCTGCAAAGGGGAAGGGGGGAGGAGGAGGAGGGAGAATGTAACGACGAGGAGGAGAAGGGGGATGGTAGATGGGGGTGGAGTGGGGGGATTCAGGATATACGAAAGCCTTCGGGGCAACGGATTACTGTCTACGGCGCCTACTTCCTTCTCTCTTTCTCTTGGACATACGAGAGAACGAAATGCTCCAGGATTCTCTCGTCTATGTACTGTTGGTCTCTCTTTTCTCTTGCGTGGCCCCGTGAAGTTAATAATCATCAAAAGTCACGGTGTTTGTCGAGGGCGGTCGCCCTTTGTGCATCCGTGCGTGCTCCTGACGCTAATATGACTCCGGCTTCGGCTTTATTACGAGTTATTAGAGTTATTACTACGAAGGACGAAGGATCACGGGGATTTTAACGTCGGACATCTTGATTTTGTTTTATTACAAATAATATCCTTTCGATCTTCATTTTTCATGATACTCGATGGATAACGCGTGATGGATGAATAAAGATAGTAACGATGAATCTCAGACAAGATAAATCGGATAACGAATATTAAATGAGACGAAAGAACGAAAAAAAAAGAGAGAGAGAGAGAGAGAGAGAGAGAGAGCAAGAAACCATGCTGCAAACACATATTGCATCCTAAATAGCTTCTCCTAGACAAAGGACGCATTCAATCGTAGCTGATTCCGTCGTCGTTGGGTGACGTGCGACATATATATATATATATATATATATATATATATATATATATATATATATTTACCATAGATTGTGTGGACGTAAATGTGTATGTATTTCGGGGACTCTCGCGAGACAATGAATACGCGCTTGTCAAAATACAGGAGAGGCCATAAGGCTAATTTGTCGAATTTCGAAATGCTGCCTCATTCACGCGGCCAACCAACCACCACCCCCACGAATTTCGTCGACCCTCCTTGTCGTCTCTCACCTCAACTAAGGGTGATAGAGATCGGAGGAGATTGTTTTTTTCGTTTTTTTTTCTATTCTTTTTTTCTTTTTCTTTTTTTTTTGGTCTTTCTTTCTTCCTTTCTCGTACCCCAACGACCGCATTGTGGTCGCGCTCCTTTTCGTGGTGACAAGCGTCAAACGATAGGAGGATGATTCTTTTATTTCTCGTCGTTTAGTAATGAAAATGATTATAAAAGGGAAAACAAAAGTGATTTCTTAAATAAATTGAGAAAAAATGATTCATTCGCAAAAGTAAATATTTTACTATATATACATATATATATATATATATATATATATATATATATATATATATATACTTTTTTTACTTTTCGCCGAGAGACATATATAATACGATCCTTCCTTCGTTCATATCATTGTTCGACATATAGTAGTCAACGTTTAGTCACATTGTAAAAGTGAAATCGCCTCGTGTTTGGGATGTTATTTGTAGCACATTAGTATTGTATCGAAGTACTGCAGGGCGTTGGAGTGTTTAAGGGCGATTACACGCAACGACAGGGGTGGCTTTATTGGAGGAGGTTGACAGTGATTCTCATCCGAGTGATCAACAGCACGTACCATTACAAGAAGACATTGATTCTAACAAACAAATGATCAAGATCAATTTAACATGTTGTTCGTCGTTCTTTGAAATTATAACGATATATTAAACAGTGTCGCGAATTTTTTGATTTAAACGTGTATTAAAAAGTGTCGATTGATCGATCGATCACCATTACTATTCGTTCGTGTTTCTCTAACGATAATCGGACATCCTTCATGGATTAGACCATAGGAAATCGATTTAGCTCCTGAAGTTTGATGCAAAGCAAATCAAGTTCGAATTAGCCGCAGTGCGGATAGATTCCTGCTGGTCTCTCTCTCTCTCTCTTTCTCTGTCTCTTTTTCTCTCTCTCTCTCTCTCTCTCTCTATCACTCTCTCTCTCTCTCTCTCTGTCTCTCGTTGAAAGACAAGAATCGTTGATTCTTGAAGGAGAAATGAGAACGACTGCTCAGGATTGAATTTGTCCGACAGTTTGACATGGCACACGGGTCAGAGGGGTGAAGGGTAAAATAGTATAGACGAGAGGAGGAGAGAGACTAGAGAGATGGGGAAGGGAGAGAGGAGCGGAGAGAGAGAGAGAGAGAGATAGGGTAGAGGGGGACATAAAAAGCACGGCGAATAATAGACTCCAACCCTCTCTAAACATCTCCCTTCTCTCCACTATGCGAGCCACGGTCTCCACGGGTGCCCTGGACCGGAATCTAGGCTTATATTCGAAACGTGTGCCGCCCTTTTCCTTACTTCCCCGAACCCCTCTTCCATCCAGTAATACTTCTCTAGTAATAGATCAACGATAGTCCTTTGATAGACTTGTAATACATCCGAAAGAAAAATAACCCTGCATTCGACATTTTGTTTCTCATCGTGACGATCTCTATACCCTTATCCCCTCACCTCCCCACCTCTTCGCCATATTAATAATTCGTTCCCGTAAACGCTTTAAATTTTATCACGTATATGTGATTGTACGTATTCGTTATTAGGAAAAATTTTTCTTTTGACAATCGGATGATCTAGAAAAATTAATTACAATGTTTTATACCGAGGGACGATAGAAAAAGATTACAAAAGGATTAAGCAATTGAAATTTTGGATACGATTGAAAAAGAAAAAGAAAAGAAAAAAATAAGAGTTAAAAGAAATCATGATAAAAAGGAAAGTAGGAAGAATGTTTAGGTATAATTTTAATCGTCGTTATTCGTTAGCTAACGATCAATAACGAAATTGATATTATTTTTAACTTATTGAAAATATAAAAGCAACTCTTTTTTTTTTCTTTTTCTTTTTCTTTTTTGCTGTTATTCTCAAGTAAGTATTATAAGTAAATACTTTACCCACTTACTTAGTTACCTACCGTAAAGACACGTAGTCTCGTTGAACGAACAATGAAACAAATCTGTTAATACTTTGGGATGTCAACAATGAGTCCATTCTAGCGTGACTACCTCGAATACCTTTTTACTGGCGCTAATCCGAATTCGACGAGTGGTTGCCACCGAAACATAAAGAGATCGTTCTCCCGGAAGGATATCTGCCTGTAAAGGAGACAACGATCAGACGTGACGAGTGAAGAGAAGGGGATAAATAGATACGTCTATATATACACAAATATATATATATATACACGCACACACATGCACATGCACACTATGTACATATATAATATATATACGCTATATATGGTATATGTTTGTACACACATGTACACGCACACGCACACGTATATTCACATAAAAAAAAAAAAAAAAAAAAAAAAAGAAAAAGAAAAAAAGAAAAAACAAAACAAAACAAAACGGAACAAAAAGGATGAAAAAAAATAGAGAAAGATGGTGGAAAAGTGATTTTTTGACGCGATATCGGCGCCATTGTTGCGTCGAGTGCTCGTCACCGTATGTCACGAGAAAGAACATCAACGAAAGCTGTTACGCAGCCGCCGGAACGACGTTAACGTCGATACTTTGTCGCTAACAACCTTCTCTCTCTCTCTTTCTCTCTCTCTCTCTCGCTCTCTCTCTCTCTCTCTCTCCCCTCTTTCTCTCTCTTCTTCACTCTTTTCACTCACTCAATCATTCACTTTTTTTTACTCTCGTACGCTATCGAAAAGTTCAACTTCCGAGTGGACGTACCCGAGAAAAATTTCGTATGACGTAGCACATCAACGAATCGTACCAATGCTTGTTCGATTTTTAAACTTCAATGAATTTAAAAAAAAAACAGAAAGAAAAAATATGTCGTACGACGTATCTACGTTTTGAATAATAATCGTGATAATGGTTTTTTACTTTAGAAAAATTTTAACAGGTCTTAAATTCTCTCAAAATTCTCATTTAGATTTTTTTTTTCTTCTTTTTTTTTTTTTTTTTTTCTTTTGGTAAAAAGGATCATACCCGTGCGCTGCCTATGATCTATGAATTTTGTGATCGACGATGAATCGCGTTATTAAAAATATTTTCGTCCTATGAATACGTACATATGTATGTATGTGTGTATGTTTTCGAAGGGATGATAACGGAAATAGAGATATTCTCCTTCGTTTTTTCTAATTTTCTTGTTTCTTTGCATATTTATCGTTTGCTTATGAAGTAACAACTACGTCGTAATTTTTCAAATTTGAGTTTGTTTTTGACAAAAAAAAAAGAAAAAAAAAAAAAAAGTCGCGATTTTGTCAACGAATTTTGTGACGGAAAGAGAGAGAGAGAGAGAGAGAGAGAGAGGAATAGCACCATCGAAAATATTTTTGTGTGATTTCTTTTCTTTTCTTTCTTCCTTCTTTTTTTTGTTTTTTTTTTTTTTCGTTTCCTTCCTTCCTTCCTTCCAATTTTCTTTCCTACCTTTCAAAATAGGTAACTATAATATATGTCAAATAATTCTTACGCGTAAATTCGTGGTAAAGGAGGGTGGATAATATTTGTAAAAGTTCCATCTAGTCGTTTCCCCTAACGTCGAAAATCGAAAATAAACGGAAAGTTTGATAAAGCATTTAGTTTTTAAACGAACGGAACGAGCCGTATAAACGGACGAGCAGCGTAAAGGACGAAGAGCTTTTTATTCGTTGATCTCGCGCTCTCTCCTCTTTTATTTCTTTCGTGATAGGCAACGCGCCACGGGAACACAACGTGCAATTTTAATCCCGGAATTACTTCCATTTTATTCCAATTTTCTTGCATTTAAACCGTCTAAGCGAGTTTACCTTCGCAATATCATTGCCGTAGAGAGGATGGGTAAGTAAAGAAGATGAAGAAGAAGAAGAAGAAGAAGAAGAAGAAGAAGAAGAAAAAGAAGAGGAGGAGGAGGAGAAAGAAGAAGAAGAAGAAGAAGAAGAGGAGGAGGAGGAGGAGGAGAAGAAAGAAGAAGAAGAAAGATTGGAATAAGGCGAAGAAGGGAGACGAGTCGTGTTCGAAGGTAGAACACTGAGAGAGAGAGAGAGAGAGAGAGAGAGAGAGAGAGAGAGAGAGAGAGAAGGGAAGAGAGGTGGGAGGAGAAGGTTGGAAGTACCTACTCTAATAAATTTACGACCTAAAAAGGTTAAGCCGCGTTAGCCCTGTTCTTTATATTTCCGCGAGAGAGAAGAGAGAAGGAACGTTGCTCTCCGGCCGGCAAGCAGGCAGACAACCAGGCAAGCAGGCAGGCACGAGTCAACGAGAGAGAGAGAGAGAGAGAAAGAGAGAGAGAGAGAGTGAGAGGGTGGGAGAAAATAAGAGTAAGAGTAAGATGGAGATAAATGAGAGAGGTGGAGGAAGAAGAGAGAAGGAGGAGAAGGAGGAGGAGGAGGAGGAGAAGAAGAGAGGTAAAAGATATATAAGAGGTACGAAGGGAAATTCGCTTATTTTCTCATCATTTCAACGTAGCATCTTGTCCATGACCTTTTCCTCATCTACGGGGCCAGGAAAGAAAATTGCTTCTCCGCTCGTTCGAAGGAAAATATCGTCCTGATAAGAGAACGGGAATACTTCGATATCCATCTAACCTACCAATCAGTCAACTAACCAACCAATCGACCAAGATGGAACCATACATATATATACCGTTTTCTTTTCCTCTTACACTTTGATTACATTGAAATAATGTTGCTTACGTTTTATGTATGTAAATTTATCGATTATCTATTTTAAATTTAACATTAACAATTAATATCTCATTTCGATAAGCGATATTACGAATTCTCAATGCCGGATCTTAAAGTTTAGAAGACATCTCGAAGTGAATTTATCTCGCGGATAAAATAGAGAAGAATTCAGGCAGTTGGAGAGCAGCCAGGGAGTTAACAAGGTCGGATGTTAAATTGCGACGACCCGTTCCACGCTTTAAGGATGAAACTTATTTTCGCGTTGATTCCAGAGTGAGATAGAGAGAGAAAGATAGATAGATAGAAAGAGAGAGAGAGAGAGAGAGAGAGAGAGAAAAGAAAGAAAGAACAAATAAAGAAAAAGGAAGAATATTTAAAATTACCTTGCTCATTAATATGTTTTCATTTCCTCGAGCGTCGTAGGGAAAAACGAAAGAAGTCCAACGATAAAGCCCAATTACATCGTCGTTACTCTTCTAGAAAAGTTGAACGAAATGCAACCAACACTTAAATCGAAATTCCATCGCGTCAGTTAACTCTTTCTCCTTCTTTCTCTCTCTCTCTCTCTCTCTCTCTCTCTCTCTTTCTATCCATCTATCTTTCTTTCTCTTTATCTAGCTACCCTTGTCTTCCCTTAACGAGCATACCGCAGGATTGGTGGTGAGCTTGATAGAGTTCAATAAAGAAAGAAGAAAACGAAAAGTGAAATAGATAGAGAGAAAGAGAAAGAGAAAGAGAGAAAAAGAGAGAAAGAGAAAAAGCTTTAATTTCTATTCGACTGGTTCAATGAATTGAAGTCGAAGCGACAAAGCGACAAAAGCGCGAAAGGATGAAACCTTGGTGAAATCATTCACGAAGCGATCGACCACCATAGATCAACCAACCTTCGATGGATCTCTCTCTCTCTCTCTCTCTCTCTCTCTCTCTCTCTCTCTCTCTCTTTCTCTTCATCATCTCTCCGTCTTCCCTTCCCCTTTCTCATCTTCTTCTCTGTAAATTCGTCACACGAACAGACGCAATAGGCACCATCGTCGTCTACGTGTCTCCGTAACCATTGAATAATTCATAAGAGTGAGAAGGCAACAGCCGATAAGCATCGGCTCTTAACGCGATAGACTTTAGCGGGCTGCCAACAGCAGCCATGTTACAATAAAGAGATCAACATGGCCGTCCTACTAGCTCCTTACCCCCACCATCTTCCTTCTCCCTTTCCTTCTTTTTCTTCTTCTTCTTCTTCTTTTTCTTTTGCTCCTTCTTTTCCTTTTTCTTTTGCTTCTTACTTGGCCAACCATTTCTTTCTCTCTCTCTCTCTCTCTCTCTCTTTCTCTCTCTCACCCACTCTCTCTTTCTCTCTCTCTTTTTATATATATATATATATATATATATCTTTTCCGCACTCACTCGGTCCATCTCAGAACACCGTCACGTCGTTCACTTTCGATTTCGCCCTAAGGGCTCGTTACCCTCTTGATGCCGAAGAAACGAAGGGTGGACCCCTTACGACGGCCTCCTTTTCTTATCCAGAACCACTTCCAGGGGTGGACCGCCCCGCCCAGAGACATTTCTCTAACCCTCCTTTTCGAACGAGTGCGCCAGCGCACAATTCTCTATATGTGTTCTGTGCGTATTCGTCTACGTGTATACATATATACACATAGAACGTGCCAGAAAGAGAACCTTAACAGCCACTTTTCTCGCCCTCGATCGGGTACCACAGCTCGCTAAAGGAACTCCATTTTCGCCAACCCCTCTTTCTTTCCTTCTCTCTCTCTCTCTCTCTCTCTCTCTCTCTCTCTCTCTCTTTCTCTCGCACTCACGTTCTACTTAGCAGAGAATTTGTCAGTTGACCGCTCCCACAGAACGTAAAAACAGGCTGAATCGCTAGCCCTCTTTCAACAAGAGGGGAACTAACTTTATCCATACTACTACTACTACTACTACTACTACTACTACTATTTATACTACTACTACTATTACTACTACTACTGTATTCGACTTCGACTCTTGACTTTCCTTCTTGACACTTTCAGATGAGAGATTTCACTAAACGACGTGAGTTTTTTAATTAAAAAGAGAACAGAGAAGAAGAAAAGATTCGAGTTCTCGACGAAATATATATCCTTCTTTTCTAAATCTACCCCTTCGTTTCTTCTTATTCGTTTTACAGGTGTGGTTTCAAAACAGACGAGCCAAGTGGCGTAGACAAGAGAAAATGGAGGCTGCCAGGCTTGGTCTAAGTGAATATCATCACGCCGCTAATATGAGGTACACTTTAAAATTAATTTTACGTTATTATTGATTTTTATTAAAAATTGAGGAACTTTCGTCGAGAATTTTTGTGTAGCCAATATATATGTGTACGTGTGTGTGTGTGTGTGTGTATCATAATTGAAGATTCATTCATCGTAGTGTCAATTAATCTTATACGATGTTATCGTCGAGAAGCCTGAAATATTCTGAAAATAAAAATGAAAGAAAGAAATAAATTCCCCGATGCATTTTCGCAACTGGCCGTAAATAAAGTTGTATAAATTAGTTAAAGCTGAAAAAATCCAATTTTCGTGGGGGTGATGGAAAGAGATATCAATTAAAAGATGGACAATAATAAACCCTGTCATAACAAATTCTCTTCGCGGGTTTCTTATCGATCTCTCACGAGGTTAACGACGTTTGAGTTAATTAGAGATATAAACCGACAATACATTTGATAACTACGATTATATTCGCCGAAGTCACGAAAGTAACGTGACCGAGTTTTTAGTTAGGAAACGTTCATCATAAATATCCATTGTTTCTGTCTGTTAGAAATGTCGGTGGAACGACTCTTGGATTACCAGGGGATCCTTGGCTCGCACCGCCAGGACTTTTGAGCGCGTTACCAGGATTCCTGGCCGCACCGCACACAGGATATCCAAGTTATTTAACGTCCCCGAGACGATTGCCCTCTCCTCCTAACGTTGCCGCTGTGGCTAATGCGGTCCCAGGTACGTTGAATCTCTATCGAGAGACACTTGCTTGCTATCGAGCCCGAGGAAATTCATTCGCATCGGATTTCGATTGGAACGATTTTAACCGGAAAATAAAATATAAAAGGATATATTTTACTCTTGATAAAAGCAATCCCCAAAAATACTGTACCAACGAGTAAAGTTAATATATCTTTCGACGGAAAGGATTGATCTTTATTAACAAAATGAAATTCATAAACTATATATTATTAAATTGTCGTATATTAATGTGCACTTGTATTGTATATTAATCGAGAATCTTAATTTATCTTCCCATAAAAAGGAAGAAAGATAGAAATAGTAAGAACAAAAAAAAAAAGATCAATATATAAGATCGTCGAGAGATTATGCTTTAAAGAATAATATCAACGTTGTTAAACAAATTTATATATATATATATATATGTGTGTGTGTGTGTGTGATAAATCAGATAGATAGAAAAGTTTCGATTGTCTTCAGGAACATTGGGAGGTGGAATGCCAAGCATAGGAGGAGGTAGTCATGTCCAACCACCACCTCCGAGTCCACCGGGTCACGACCCTCGTACTACCAGCATCCAGGCGTTAAGAATGCGAGCCAAGGAACACGTCGAGAGCATCACCAAGGGACTTCAAATGGTCTGAAGTTTAACGTACGACTCGAGAAGATAACCGAATGTCCCATGCACGGCTGATGGCGAATTCATCGTCGCAGTTGTCATCGATTACGAGAAATGGAAATTACTACGATCGACGATTTTACCATCATCGAAATTTTTCCATTGATCGTACAAATTCCATCTTCTTCGTTCTTATATATATATATATATTTATATATACGTTGATGAATGAACTTTTAACTCTTTTGGATCTTCGAGAAGGGCCCGAAAGCTCTAACAAAATCGTTCTCCTCCGTTTTTAAAGAACTATAACCGAGGAATCTAAAGAAGTTAGTACCTGCTTTCGTTGTGTTCGTCGAGGAAGATCCTGCCGTAATGACATTGATGATGATGATGATGATGATAATGATGATGATGATGATGATGATGATGATGATGGTGATGGTGGTGATGATGATGGTGATTATAGTGTTGATGGTGCGCCGATCGACGAAGTAATTCGAAATAATTCGTTGATAAAGTAATTTGTTGAAACGAAGAACAAACAAGAGACAAAGCTAAGAGAAGGAAAAAAAAAACAAGACAAAAAAAAAGACGAGAAAGAAAAAAAATATATATATATATATATATATATATATATAAAACGAAAAGGGGAGGGGTGAGGGAGGAAGATAGGGACGAAAAGAACGGAGGGAAAAGAAAGAAAGAAGAAAAAAGAAGAAAAAGCAAAAGAGAATTACGAGTCGTGTTCGACGATAAACGATTATTTTCCGAGTAATGACTCATCCATTCGGAATGAGAGACGATCAGACGTATTGTATCGTTCCACGATGATGTGCAATATCAATAAGAGAGTGAAAGTATCTTTCGAGAGATTTCATTCGTATTATGCGTTCATATGCTCGTAACAATAAGTGTGATCTTAGGAAGGTGGGTGCGCGCATGTAAGTATGTAAGTGAAACGAAATGGTTATAGGGACTTTTTCGAAACGAGAGAAAGAAAAAAGAAAGAAAGGAAAAGAAAAGAAAAGAAAAGAAAAAGAAAAGGAAAGGAAAGGAAAAAAAGAATCGTGGAAATTTGCAAAAGTTTCTGAAGGCACGACGTAAAAAGGAAAGCTGGAGAAACTGTTGTTGTTGATGCTGCTGTTGTTGTTGTTGTTGTTGTTTCTTTTTGATTCTTTCTTTTTTCTCTCCTTTCTTCGTTTTTTCTTCTTCTCTTCTTCGTCTTTCTTTTTTTGTTTTTTCTTTTTTTTTCTCTTTCTTTTTTTTACTATTTTTTTTTATCATAATTTTTTTTTCGCAGAAAGAAAAAAGAAAAGCTGCAAAAAGAAAGAAGGAAAGAAAGAAAGAAAAAAAGAAAACGTTTCCGTTCCCTCGCACTCGATCAATTTGAAAGTCGGTGAAGTGTTTTTCTGTGACAATCATACTTAAAACGTGTGTAATACGTGTACGACGATGCGTGTATCCGACGATCATATGTTTATACACGTGGATGTGTTTGTGTGCGCGTGTATGTATGTATGTATGTATGTATGTATGTATGTATGTATGTATGTAAGTACGTGCGTGTATGCGTAAGAAAATAACAAATCGAGTACGAACGCTCACGTGAATTGTATTTCTACTTTGATTTTAAGAAGAACTTAAGAATAGAAAAAAAAAAAAAGGAACGACGGGAATCCCCCCCATAAATATTTAATTAATTATTTCTCGTCGAAATTTAAACTTTCAATATTAAATCGATGTTTAATTCGATTTGACGGATCTCACTCGCGTCGCATCTATTTCAATCCGAAAAAAAAAAATTCGAAAATAGAATTTTTGGAATCGATCGTAAACGTCGATTCTCGCCAATATGGATCGAAAAGTCGTATCTCATGTAATGGTAAATAAAAGAAAAGAATTCTTCCGGTCGTATAATTTTAAGCTGCCAGACCGTATCTCCGCGCGCGCGCGCGCGCGCGCTCGATCGTTTCGATTCGTCGTTCTCTTTGAGACAGCGAACGTTTCGAGAGAAGGGAAAAAAGGAAAGAAGAAAAAAAGAGAAAATGAAAAAAAAAAGAAAGAAAGAAAGAAAAGGTAACAAGAAGATTAGAAATATCTCTTTGTAGGGCATAGCTTCGGAAACAAACAAACAAACAAGGTACGAGGAAGAACGGATTGGTGGAATAACATTTTGACATAAACAATATTCTGCAGTATTAGTACGTTAAGGGAAAATAAATAAATAAATAAATAAATTAATTAATTAATTAATAAGTAAGTAAATAAATAAATTAAATAAATAAATAAATGAATGAATGAATGAGTGAATGAATGAATGATTGAGTGAATAAATAAAAATGAAGGATTGTGCATATTAAGCGTTAGAGCTTAATTAAGAGGAATGTAAATTCGAGAAAGCTTTTGAAAAAGGAGATCGATCGTACGAAAACCAAACGAGTTCGATTCGTAGCTCTTTCGATTGTTCTTCCTTTTCTTTTCTTTTCTTTTTTCTTTTTTCTTTCTTTTTTTTTTCGTTTTCCTTGTATTCTTCTCTTTTTTCTATTCCTATTTTCAAAGATCTCTCTCTTGAAAGATGATCGATCGGATGGATAATCGATCGATCTCTGTCTCTACGCGTCCGATGATCATCCAACGTAGATAAACTAAACCCAAATGATTCCTGAAAACGTCTGTTTGTATATAATTACCTGCTCTCTCTCTCTCTCTCTCTCTCTCTCTCGTGATAAAAATAAAAATTTGATGTACATATTTAATCATATTCAAGGTCGTTCGATCAAGGTCCCTTTACCGTAATAAAGGTTCAAGCGTATGTTGCAGTAAACCCATCCAATATGATATAAGGATAGAGGACGTTTTATACGAATACGATACCACGAACATTATCCTTATCCCTTATAATTATTAATCCGCGTATGTTTCTTCGCCGATTGACAATTTTCATTTTTTTTTTTTTTTTTTTTTTTTTTTTTTTATTTACAATTGGACTTTTAATAATTAAAATTAAAAAGACAATAGGACTATTTTTTTAAAGCGACTACATAAGTAAAATCAGTTTGGAAGAGGCCCTTTTTTTCCATTTTCTTTTTATTCCTTTTGATGTACGTGTTCTCTCCGTTAAATAGGATCCGTCGTTGATCGATACCA
Source organism: Vespa mandarinia (assembly GCF_050613455.1). Lineage (NCBI taxonomy): Eukaryota > Metazoa > Arthropoda > Insecta > Hymenoptera > Vespidae > Vespa > Vespa mandarinia. The sequence continues at coordinate 1,579,896 of NC_140811.1, forward strand.
AGAACCGACATTCAAGATTCGATAATTCGTAAGCACGTTCGCCCCTGATTACCACTTGGAGGGATCGTCTTTTTCGTGAGGAAGAAAAAACCAAAAAAAAAAGGG
>NC_140811.1:1597500-1610000 GCF_050613455.1 Vespa mandarinia
ATCATCGTACATGAGAAATAAATCGTCCTTCGTTGTGAAAATTGGCGGAAGATGAGTGAGAGAGAGAGAGTGAGAGAGAGAGAGAGAGAGAGAGAGAGAGAGAGAGAGAGAGAGAGTAATGCGCTGAGCGACCAACCGTTTCATAAAGTCGCACTAATTAAATAAAAGGAGAGAATCGAGGAGTAGGAAAGTGGCGGCCCGTCGTCATAACGTGACACGTGCCGGCACGTGACCCTCAGTCAGAGCGGGATACTATTACTATTACGTTCATGGTTTAACATAATGCACTTTATTAGTTCGCGAAAAGCATCGTATTAGTTTTGGGCCTTTGGTATCTGAATCGGATTCGCGTGATCGATCGATTAAATCAACCGGCCGATAATGATGGCTCATTAATGGTAAAGAAGGAGGATGCTCGTTAGATAGTTGATTTTAACGATTTTCTCAAGACGTTTCTTGATACGAGAGAGAGAGAGAGAGAGAGAGAGAGAGAGAGAGAGAGAGAGAGCCTATTCAACAGTCTAAATCTATCGAGATTGATAGAGTTTAATATTTGAAACGTTTGAAACAATAATTCGCGTATGAAATTAATATTAATCGTGGTAATATTTTTCGAATTAAAATAAACAAATTTGGAAAAAGATATGTGCGCGTATATGTCAAGCTCGTTGTCTTAAAGAATACTTGTAGGCGTATATTTCGATGGTGAAAAGAGAATATAGTCGAGGTAAATCCTTTTGGCTGACGCGAGATGTAAGAAGTTGAAAGGAGGATGGATGGATGGATGGATGGACGGATGGATGTCGGGTGGGTAGCGAAATAGGAAGTAGAAAGTTGGGATGAGGGTAACAAGGAAATTTATGAAGAAGAGGGGGTAGCAAGGTAAAGATAAAAATCGAATAGCGACAGCTGATTCGAGATAAAATTAAATTCTCTCTTCTCGACAACACGTTAGACGGATAAGCAGGATTGTAGAATCGGAGTAGATGGATGCCTCCATTGTTTCATTCGATTTACACCCGTGCTCCATACCGACGATAGAGAACCTGCAATTTGTCAGGAGAATGAAAAGTTAAGCCCGAGCTGGAGGCTCAAGGGTGGTGGTGGTGCGCAGACAATGGGGCCTGGCTTTAAAATCTCTCCTGCAAACAAATGAGAAAGCCCAGCTCAAAACGTAATTGAGATGTTGAGATCTGATTAAGATGAAATCAATAACACGGATACCGGCGTGGTCGCGCGCATCTTTTACCTCGTCCTACATTTACTTCGTTCGTCAATTTTTTAACTACCCCGATCCTTTCCTTCTAAGAATCGAGAAAAGAGAAGAATAATAAACCCTTCTCCCTCCATCTCACATACATACATACATACATACAAAAAGAGAACAAATAAAATCAGCTTTATACGATACTAGTAACGAAATATTATTAACGTAAATATGCCCGACGAAATTTAAATAACGATTTTCATTCCGTCACTTTCTTCTCTTTAACCAAAAAGAAAAAGAATAAAGAAAAGAAAAAGAAGAAAAAAGAAAAATATAGAAAAAGAAAAAAGAAAGAAAGAGACAGAGAGAGAGAGAGAGAGAGAGAGAGAGAGAGACCATTATACTTACCCCTCATCTCAAGATCGTCGGAGTCAGCGGATAAGTTCAGTCTCTGCTCTTATTATTTCTTTCTCATGATGCAATTTCGTTAGAGTTATGAAACGAATGCAATCCGACGTTAACGAGAGCCGGATGAAGAAATAAAGAAATAAAGTAACTAACAAGGGTTATATCCGTTTACAAGATTCAACCAACGATGAAACCAGTCTCGTTCTCAAAACGCAAAGTACTTAAATAGTAACTCGTAAGCTTACACCACTGGGGATGAAAAAAGAGAAATAGAAAGAGAGAGAGAGAGAGAGACAGAGAGAGAGAGAGAGACAGAGAGAGAAAGAGAGAGAGAGAGAGAGAGAGAGAGAGAGAAAGAGAAAGGAAGAGAAAGGAGGGTGCCAACACTCGGGTAGCCATAGACCCGTCACAAAATTACAATGAAAGATACTTCTGTGGCCAAACACGAGGAGACGTGGTTTATTATGCTGCTCTCGTGTAACGCGTCATATAAATAAATATATATATGTATATATGTATATGTATATGTATATGTATATATACATATATATATGTATACCGGGTGTCCGCATCTGCTCGAAGTCGCCACGGGAGGTCGGTCATAGGAGACTGGTGAAGGTGAAGGTAAAAAGGATCCGAACGAGAAATCTCCTTTCGCACTTCCGTTCGGACGAGCTCGTTCAACCATTCGTGCAGCCGATACTCTTCTCTCTCTCTCTCTCTCTCTCGTCTTTCGCAGCGTGCACAAGCTAAAAAAGGAGACCATGAAAGAACGAATCAGAGAAAGAGAGAGAGAGAGAGAGAGAGAGAAAATAAAGAGAGCAAGATAGAAAATACAAGATCCAATCCAGTCGCGACGATCCATGGACCAAAAAGAACCAATCGACGATGCGAATGGATTTTTTGAGGTGCTGCCGCCGCCGCCCGCCGCCGCCGCCGTCACCGTCGTCATCACTCGGGACCACTCGTTCCGTGTAATCGTGTAACCGACCCTCTTTGTCGCGGCTTTTCACACCGAGTATCCACGTATACGAAGTCTCTTCGTAACGTGCCGCTTCTTTTTCTTGCTAGGCGGCTAATTATCCACCAAAATCCCCTTAAACGGCCATTAAAACTCGCCCTCCATAGCTCACCGGTGAAAGCACTTTAGGTTTAAACGGATACCGGAGACCGGCTTCCCATTTCGGCATTCTTACTTTCTCCATCTCACTTGCTCCAAATGGTTTGATAACGACCGGTCGTGCGATTCTTCACGCAATGGGAAATGACGAAATTTTTTCTATCTTCCTCTCTTTCTTTCTTTCTTTCTTTCTTTCTTTCTTTCTTTCTTTCTTTCTTTCTTTCTTTCTTTCTTTATCCTTTATCTTCGTAAAACGAGAGGGTTCTTTAAAGTACGATTTCGAAATTATCACTTATTTTCTTCTATAACGTTTATTACCCAAGAGAATTTACAATTATATACAATTTACATACATACCTATTTACGTAAGTACGTCGACGGGACATATATCATTGAAAGAGAAATTTTGATCTTCGAGTTTAATATTTTAGTTAATAGTTAGAAGTGAAACATACTCGTTTGGAGATTAGATAAACAAAAGAAAAGAAGGAAAAGAAATAGAAGAAAAAGAAGAAGAGGAAATAAAAAGAGAAAGATTCTCTATGTCGTTCTTCGTCGTCGTCGTCGTCGTCGTCGTCGTCGTCGTCGTCGTCGAGGTAACGCCGATGACGCTCTGATCCTACAAACAAAGTGTTTAACGAATAAGCTCGTAAATTGCGGCCTGAGGTAAGGCAAAGCGGTGAAGGAAAAGTAAAAAAAAAAAAAAAAAAAAAGGAGAAAAAAAAGCAGAGAAAAGAAAAAGCAACAAAAAAAAAAAGAAGAAAAAGAAAAAACAAGAGAAAAACGAAAGAAGGTTCGTAGGTAAGCGCGAGAGAGATAGAGATAATCAGCTTAATGTAACGTAATGCTGATGGCGAGCTCGGAAAAAGAGAGACAGAGAGAGAGAGAGAGAGAGAGAGAGAGAGAGGCAGAAAGGCAGGGGGAGGGGGCTAGGAGTGTTATCAAAGTATAGCCACAGCCTTTCGTGTCTCACGCTTTATTAGATTGCTTCGCCAACGGGACGAAATTAAATGCACGATTAATTTACGACGTTTTTCCGGGAGAAACGTCCGACGAGTAGGTACCACCGTCCATGTTTCTGGATTCTCCCTGGGGTCGTGTAAATTGTAAAATCGTATTATCGACTATACTTAACCACCACTATCCTTCTCGTTCACACATTGGAACGGGATGATGGTTGAAGGGTGGAGGATGGGGTAAGAGCCACGTTTTTATTACCTGTATACTTTTTGTTAGAAGGAAGGAGGAATGGAGAGAAAAAAAAAGAAAAAAAAAAGAGAGAAGGAAGAGAGAGAAAAAAAATGGAAAAGAAGAAGAGGAAGAAGAAGAAAAGAAAAGAAAGAGAGAGATAATGTTCCCGAAAACGAAAGAGAGAAAAAAAAAAAAAATATATATATATATATATATATATAGAGAGAGAGAGAGAGAGAGAGAGAGAGAAAGAGTGAGAGAGACGAGGCGAGACGACGTATTTGTTGTATTCTTGAAAAAAAAGAAAGAAAAAAAAAAGAAGAAAGAAAGAAAAAAAGATTCGAGCTATCCCTCTACGTCTGCGTAAAGAATTCCGTCGCGCGTTTAAAACCCCCCGATGTGTACGTACGATCTCGTACGTATGTACATACGAGACGACACGGTGCCTTGTATATGCCTTGATGCATCCTTTATCCCATCGAAAATCGCTTCATTCGACGAAATTGATCGAGTGTGAACGGGAGTTCTTTTTAAGGTCCATTAGAACACCGCGATCTTTGATCTTTTCTTCAATGTGTTCTTTCTCTCTTTCTCTCTCTCTCTCTTTCTCTCTCTCTCTCTCTCTTTCTAAATACGTATCTATCGCGATCGAGATTGACAATCTTTTTATCATTTCCATTTTTTATAGTATTCCAAACGCTTAAATAATTTTACACAAATTATGGACAAATAGACGTAATGTCGATAAATTTTAATTCAAAATAATATCCTTTGAATTGATTTATTTTTTGTACCTGTACTTTCGTTCGTAACATTAAGGATATAACGTCAATTGTATTCATTGAAACGAATCAATGATGATAAAAATAGGATTAATATAATTGATAATTAAATAATAAGTAAATTCTTATATAGTACGGATACATGATATAATTTTCGATAAATACGAGAGCAAATCTCATCGAGTTAGAAAGAAGAAATGTAAAATGGAAAAGAAGAAGAAAAAGAAGGAGAAAAGAAGGAGAATCATTGTCGGCCCGTCTGGGAGAGAGTGAAAGGACACGACGACGTGACGAAGGGAATAGAAGGGGAAAAAAGAGAGAGAAAGAGAGAGAGAGAGAGAGAATCGGATCGGTTCAGGACCGGTGTTACTCTCGCCATGCTGTGCATCCTGAATGCCCAGATGCTTTCTAATAGCCTTAATGAAGTGTGCATTGCTCGTGTATACGGAGTTAAAGAGGCGGCGTCATAACGACACTAATTTTTAAGCATAACCGTACACTCAGCTTCACAACGTGTGAACGTTCAAGGTTCACAAAAAAAAAAAAAAGAGTTCCATGGCCGACTAACGTGAATTCTTGCTCCTGCATACCTATCTTCTCTTCGAATTCACAACGGGTGATCATTATTCGTCTTTTTCGCGACGAAAAGAAAAATTGCTCGAGAAACAAGATTATTTAACTCTCGAAGGAATTAGAAAATTTTAATGAACTACTATCTAATTTTGTATTATTTTCTCTCTCTCTCTCTCTCTCTCTCTCTCTCTTTCTCTTTCTCTTTCTCTTTCTCTTCTTCTTTCTTTCTTTTATCTTTGACGATCTCCACGAGTCGTTATCTAGAACGTTCAAAAGCGAGAATAGGAATTTGAGGTAAAGAGATAAAGTGGAACACAGGGTGGATAACCTGTGCTAGTAGAGAAACGCTCGCTTTTTATTAATTCTAAACTCAGAGAGATATTTATCTTCCCGTCGGTTTTTCGTGTCGAACGAAGTGCTTCCACGAATATAATCGCAGCTTCCACGAGACGATTATTATTTCACCGACATAATGTTCATTTGTTAAAGGACCACTCGATGAAGTTATATATTGTATATACCTGTGTATTATATATGTATATGTATATATATATATATATTTACTGCATTAATATCGTGCACTTGTATCTCCGTTCTCTCTCTCTCTCTCTCACTCTCTCTCTCTCCTTCTCTCTCTCTCTTCTCTCTTTTTCTCTTTCACTCTCTATACCTTTTTCTCTTACATAATAGAATACCAAATAGTTGAATGAATTGCTACTTGTTAATGATTGTTCTAATTAAATCCTACTCTGATATCGTTACCATTTTTCTACATACATATACATATATATATATTTACATATATATATATATATATATATATATATATATATATTGACGTTTCGATTAAAAACCGATTAATTCGACTTTAATAAGAAAGGAATACGTAAATAAAGAATCATTGTTTCTTTATTCTGGCAATGATGTAAAACGATAAAAGTGATTACGACGAAAGTTAAATGAAAGGAAAGAAAAACGGGAGTGTGTGAATGAGTAGGGGGTAGAAAGAATGAGGAAGGGGGACTGGAATTGATGAAGATGAGACGACAGAAGAAGAGAGAAAATAAGAGAATATGTATGTATGCGTGCATGCGTGTATGTGAGTGTGTACACGTGATTTGGATGTGGACGAGGAAACTAATCGGGCTCTATCAGAGAGCACCTTTCCCTTGGCAATCGCCGGCATAATAAATACCATTAGCAGCGTTGGATAATTTTCTCGCGGTCGTCGTAAGCGTATGCTTATTCGTTCGCGTCGTTGCACTCTCTTCCTCCTGCTTCTCTTCCTTTACCTTTTCCTTTTCCTCCTTCTCCTCTTCTTCCTCTTCTTTCTTCTTTCTCTTGGTTCTCTTTCTTTTGCTCCTCCATCTCTTCCTCGTCGTCTCATCGGGAAAGAAAGGACGAAGCGTTGGAAAACGCAAGAACGAGGAGGGAGGTTTATTGCCGCGGATGGACTAATTGATGTCATTCAGGGTGTCATTAACGTCGGTTCGTTCCACGTCGTCGTATATCAGCTCCTAGTGATTTTCTCGGAGGCTGAGAAATCTTTTCAGACCGTTCTCGCCACTTCTCGCGACTTTCCGTTTCTCGAGGGCAGAGCGTGCGCGAGTAAAAGAGAAAAAGATATATATACATACATATATATATATATATAGGAAGAGAGTGAAAGAGAGAGAGAGATAAAGAGAAGAGTGACGAAGGACGACAGAGAGAGAGAGAGAGAGAGAGAGAGGAGTGAAGTGAGCATATTACTATTGAGAATAAGTACCTGGCTTCGAGATAGGGGCTGCACTCGGCGTGTAAGGAGGGATGGAGTAACGGCACACGGAGGTGGTGACGGGGGTGCAAATGGGGTGGTACAATGGGCACTAATGGATCTCAAGCCGCCGCGAGAGGCGCTGCTTTTAATCTAATTGTCCTTGGTAGCCGGTTGCGATCGCGATCAGTGGTATTCAACGCTGATCCCTTGTCTACTCCGAAAACTACGTCGCCCGTGGAAAAAGGAGAGTAGAAACAAAGAAGAAAAAGAAAAAGGGATGGAATGAGAGAGTGTTTCTCGATTAGCGAGATAGAGAGAAACAGAGAGAGAGAGAGAGAGAGAGAGAGATACATATAGTTCAAATTCAAAACGCTTTGTATTCAAAATACTTTAACGATATAACTTACATAGATATCGTAAAAGGAACATATCGATTCACAAAAAAGAAATTGGTTAAACGTCGAAGGGACGTAAAGACTCGTGGCGTGTGGGCGAAACGAAAGCGTACGAGTAAATGTGACCAAGGCGGAGTGGACGAGAGGAGTATTTCTTTTCTCCTTCTAGTGGTTCCATTTAGCAGAAACTTTAACGGCATTATGCGACACGGTCGTTGAGCTAAAACGCGAAAGTGTATAATATAGAATACTACGGGGAAGCAAAAGTCTGTTCTCTTATCGCGAATAATATATGTTGGTACCATACATAGTATCTATGTATCCATGTATATACATATGTCGAAATATAAAAATGGCTTGCCGAAATTTTACAAAGGGTGACCTCCAAAAGACTCTCTCGAGAAGAAAGAATGGAAAAAAAAAAAGAAGAATCTATATATATATATATATATGAATATACATATGTATGTATATATGTACATAATAAAAAAGGAAGTTCATCGGCTTCCCTTCTTTTTTTCTTTTTTTTTTCTTTTTTTTTTTCCATCGAAACTTACCGGTCTTATCGTAAAACTCGATCACGGTGAAAGATAATACAACACGATGATGATCGTCCTACGAGCAAGGTGCAGGTGTCGTCCAATGTCGATTGCGATGGTGTTGATGACGGTATACTACTACTATTACTAGTATACTATTACTATTACTACTACTATTACTAGTATACTATTACTATTACTACTACTATTACTAGTATACTATTACTATTACTACTACCATTACTAGTTCTACTACTACTATTACTACTACTACTATTACTATTACTATTACTATTACTATTGGTCGTACTAGTAGTGGTGCAATAATCGTTGCCGAGCACGAGGTGTACGCTTCGAAGCAGACTCGAACCAGCGATAACGTTAATTCACGCGGCGCGAGAAGCGAAGCCACGTCGGCCGTCGTTACGACAGATAAATTTCCGATAACGCGAATAAATTGGCCCGATTGTAATTGCCATTGTGCGTGTTACCGGTATAAAGCTGGATGAGCTTCGTCCGTTCTTTTGGATCGACCCCTCTCTCATTCTCTCTCGCTCTCTTTCGGTTAGACAGCGAGGGTGGAAAAAAGAGATATATATATATATATATATATATATATATATATATATATATGTGTGTGTGTATACATATAAAAGAGTGGGGACACACCGATCGAACGACATCACCAACGACGTTTACACGAAGACTCGTGGGAACGTGGTCCTCTCACAAACGTGTACCCCTACCCAGTTCGTCGCCATACTATGAAATCGTGGGTACAATCCGGAATTCAGGAAATTGTCGTAATGACGGGGCCGAAACGAGGCCGGCTATAAAATCCTTCTATGATTAATGACGCGGAAACGATTTTGCCGTGTCCGTTTTCAACGAAAATCACATAAGAAAATGAAGGTATCGTTCGAGGACATACATACATACATACATATATACATACATATATACATACATATATACATACATATATACATACATACATACATACATATATATATATATGTCCAAAAAACCAAAAAAACTACTTATGAACTACGACGATTTGATTTCGAAATCGATAGATATGGTTTCTTATTTCCATTTTTCTTTTTTTCTTTTTTCGTCTACTCGACGTATTATTTTTTTTTCTTTTTCTTTTTTTTTTTTTTAGTGACGTACAGCACGTAATCCTCACAGGAGAAACAATTGGTTAAAGGGAGAAAGGAAAAAAAAATGGTAATTACCCCTCTGGCTGTGGACACGAAGGAAGGCATAAACGATGTTAAAAAGAGTAGAGATACAACAACGATTGATATTATCTGTCTCATATATTTTTTAACATAATCGGTTACCTACATATTTACATAAAGAAAACCATCATCGTTTTCGAAGTTGCACGCGTACTACATAATATTATCACACAGGTGTGTACTTTTTTTATTCCTTTTTTTTATCTTTTTTTTTATGTTTTTTTTATGTTTTTTTTTAGAAAAAATCCGGACTCCGTCCTCCCAATCCACCATGAGATTTATCTTCGTGCGTTCCTTGTCTTTGTTTCTTTTTCTTCTTTCTCTTTTTTTTTTTCGTTTTCTTATCTTGTATTTTTTTTTCCACCTCCCCTTCCCCCCCCCCACTCTCTCTTCTTTTTTGTCTCTCGTTTGCTTTATTAAACGATCGGTCTCTATAAACGACGCAATCGTTCTAAGAGCGAATCGCGTGTTTTCTACGTGTTTACATTTACACTTTGTATGGTACATACGTGTGTCCCAATTAACGCGACACCAAGCAGTCTTGCATGCGCACGATATCGACTACATATCTCTATGATATCGACATATGCAAAAGGAGCACGGTGACGCGGACATAAACGACGAGCTGGATTTGCGTCCAAGTAAAAATTTACCCGGGCACGTCTTTCGACATTAGTACATGTATACATGTTATATGTATATATGTTACGGATTGTCCATTACGGAAATATAATGATTACTTTTTTCGTGACCGTGATTGTATCTCCCTTCGTATTGGACTCGTCGTTCTAACCAATCACAGTTGTTACATTCCTTATATTGTTTTCTTTTTCTTTTCTCTTTTTTCTGTTTTTTTTTTTTTTTCATATTCCCAGCCATCGAGCGATAACCATCAAGAGAAAAAAAAAAAGAAAAAATCATTCTAATTCGTTTATTAATTATCTGCCTTACGTAATACTTCTTCAGCCTTCACTCTGAGTACCTCCGCGCTTTGTCTTCTGATTTCATCGTCAGACGACGCCGAGTCATCCTCCTTCTCGTGTTTCGAGCTTAAATTTTGGGGTAAATTTTGAACACCAAGATTCAATGGATGTCCGTGCAAATGATTCCCCAATGTATGACCATTGACGTTGCTATGATTGAGAGAAGAAGCTCCTGGATTTAAACCTACAGGTAATACTGTGCTTAAAGACGCCAAATTCTGCGGTAATGGTAGACCTATATATTGCGAAAGAATCGCGTGCAACGGTGGTAATTTTGGTGCGCTTGCTGGCCACGGGGGTGGGAAAACCGGTGGTATGAACCACGGAAAGGCGCCACTCGGTGGACCCGATGGATCCGCACCTGGTACACCACCGGCCGATTGGAGTAGACGTGCGTGTAGGGACAGCTCGTTCACACCTGCAATCATACGGTACCACCATGTTTTTTTTCTGTTTCTTTTTTTTTTTCTTTTTTTCTTTCTTTCTTTCTTTTTTTTTTTTTTTTTGTTATTTCTTGCTCTTTTTTTTCTATACTTATACCCTATTATTGTTGTCCTCTCTCTTATTTTATTTTATTTTTTTTTATTCTCCGAGGTCAAACCTAAATGAGACAATTAATTGGAAACAATATGTAAAAATTGAATTTATTCATAATCATCGATCGATCTCACGTTCGTTCCTTTTTCCTATTTTTCCCTATTGTTTTCTTTTTTTTCTTTCTTTCTTCCTTCTTCTACTTTCCCCCCCCCCCACCCCTCATAGTAAATGCAGAAACATGATCACGTTGTTCGAATACTACATGATTTATGAAAAATTAACCGACCTTTACTTCCGTCGAACGTCGAACCGTCGACCGTCTTGCAGATCGGATTCCACGCAACGGTCGACGCTACGAGGGACACTGAAATTATATGTAATTATCACCGATTGCATCTACCCTTTTGACTGCACTTCTCTCTTTCTCTCTCTCTCTCTCTCTCTCTCCCTCTCTCTATAATCGCAATAACTCGGACGACGTCGATCGACGCGACGTGTCGTATTTTAAAACTCGAATCGTTCTAATTTAATATGCGTTTGTGCAATAGTCAAAGGAAAAAGGAAACGTAAACGACGAATTCAACGAATTAATTTATTTTTCATTAGAATAATTTTGATTAGAATAATTATCTCGTGGAATTTATCTTTTATAAGGATTCCATACTTAGAGTATTTATCGGACGGAGAAAATTTAATTATTGTCGAGGGAATATAATTATTTTTTTCTCCGTACGGATTTCATCGCTTCTCTTTCGCAATCAGAAAGAAAGAAAGAAAGAAAGAAAAAGAAAAAGAAAAAGAAAAAGAAAAAAGAAAACACAGGCCGGGAAGGAGCTATAAATGGGAACGACGGGGGTTGGGGTAGTTGAAGGAAATATAATGAGATAATTATCGAGACGACTTACCCCCTTGCTCGACGTGCATAAAGCTTGTATCCCTTCCGAGAGCTTTTTCCTTCTTACGCCATTTAGCTCGACGATTTTGAAACCATACCTGAAAATGAAACGAACGGTAGATAATTTTCCCTGATAAATCAACGAATCAAGTGGTCTTGATTTATAATGAATGAATTAAATTCATTTTTATCATATATGATATTTCTATCAGTTAAAACTCGTTCTCTCATATATCTCGGTCTTCTTACTCTATATTTCTAATAGCTTTATTCGTTAATATTCATTAGCGAGAGTTTTAAAAAGGAATCACTCATAAGCATTTAAAGGGAGCTCGTAATTCGCTGCCATCAAAAAAAAAAAAAAAAAAAAAAGAAAGAAAGAAAAAAAAAGAATAATATAAAAAAGACAACAAAGAAAAAAGAATGAAAAAGAAGAGAAAGATAGAGAGGGAGAGAGAGAGAGAGAGAGAAAAGAAAGATGAAGAAAAAAAAAAGAAAAACAACGAGAAAGAGAGAATGTCGATCTTCAACTCAATTTTATCCTTTTCATTAAATCGAGAAAAAGAGAGAGAAGTATCAAGTTTTAAAAATATCTCACAACGAGAATGTGCTTCATTCTCTTTCTCTCTCTCTCTCTCTCTTTCTCTCTTTCTTTCTCTCTCTCTCTTCTTTTTCGGTCTTTTACGAATGGAAAAAAAAGAAGAAAGAAAAGAAAGAGAAAAAAGAAAGAATAGAAAATAAAAATAGGACGTAAATTCGTATACGAGATTCAATTTAGTCAGTCTTACTAGGTCGTTTTCAACGATTAAATCCTATATCCTATAATGCGAAAGGTAGAAGATCTTTCTTTTAGAAATCGTTTTTCTC
>NC_140811.1:1617500-1772500 GCF_050613455.1 Vespa mandarinia
ATAGCTTCTTCGATTTTTATATTATTTCAAATGTCTTATTTGACTTTCATTTCCTCCCACGAACGATATAAAAGAAAATTTGATTACAGCAAACTCGATAGTTAACTAACGTATACACACAAACCATATGCACGTATGTACACGCACACAGATACAAAGAGAGCGAGAGAGAGAGAAAGAGAGAGAGACAGACACAGACACATACATAAGTATACAGAATCACGCTCTCATGTTCAAGCTCATACAAACACCTATGGTCAAACCGACTAATATATTCGTAGGTTGGAGGGATCATGCAACGATGGACATCGACGTTGGCAACTGCTTTAATTACAATGGATAGCAGTACAGGTGAGATCCGCAACGTTACCGCGATTTCTACCACAATCGAGCAGAACTAATATCCACTGAGCCTACGTTCAATGGACATTGATAACGTGTCCCGGAAGTCGAACATCAAGCTAGATAGAGATAGACAGATAGATAGATAGATGGATAGATAGATAGATAGATAGATAGATAGATAGATAGAGAGAGAGAGAGAAGTTCATTGATGCAATAATTAGGTGGTAACACCGGGTTAAACATGTGTTCTTCGAAGGGACAACATTCTTTATGATTTCTCTTTTTTTTTCTCTCTCTCTTTTTAAATCACTCTATTCGAATAACAATCAATTAGAGGAATAATCTTTTGAGAAAGTTTTGCTTTTTCCCAAAAGGACAAAATATAAGTATATAATTGTATTATCTCATAATACTTAAGATTTAAGAGATTACCGAATTTTTCAATATATAATTAAATATCACATAAAATTAAAACCTTAAAGGGCTTATGGATTAGGCTATTACTATTGGCATGTCGTTCTAATATAAAAGAATAAATATGATAAATGAACACATTTTGTTAGCTTTTCTCTTGATCTTAAAGATCTATAGATCGATCGATCATTCGAAGTAAAAATACATATATTATCGTATCTTAGTTGATTATAAATTTAAACTTACAATTAGTTCATAGATATGTTCGTTTGACTTTGAAAAAAAAAAGAAAAAAAAAAAAAAAAAATGTTTGCGTGACGTAACGCATTTCATAAATCTACATTACATAGGTACCTACATAGATGGTTACCAGAGATTCGCATAACAGCGACGACCTAATTATGTTACCGTCGGCTTTTTTACAAAGACTAGTGACAATTTAAGCTTTCGCGTGCGTGCGTCCGTCCGTTCGTCCATCCGTCTGTCCGTCCGTCCGTGCTCTTCGGAGATCGCGCATTATTTTCGATATAACTTGCGTGCGAAGGTAACGCGATGCCATTAGCCGTGAATCGAGATCGTCGATCGAGCTCTATCGATCGTTGCGTCGACGGAAAAGACATTCGCGTATAGATCGTACGAATGGATCTCGGGGGCTCGGCCGATCACGTGACTCTACGGAGAGACTCAATTACACGTTCATCATCGTTCATCAATATCGATTTGCGTTTGATGTAATGAATTAATGAGAGACGCGATTTCGCCGATTTTTCATTTCTTTTTCATTTCTTTTTCTTTTTTTTTTCTTTCTTTCTTTCTTTCTTTTCTTCTTTTTTCTTTTTTTTTTGCTTTTTTTGCTTTTTTTTTTGCTTTTTTTTTTTTAACGTTATTGCATTAACAATCATTTTCTTTAAATAGTAATAAACTTCGATCGTATCGCTTTACGACAAAAAGATCATGCACGAAATATTCCAAAGGAAAAATCACGTAGAAGAGAAAAAGGTAAAAAGGAAAAAAAAAAAAAAGGAAAAAGAAATAAAGGAAAAAAAAATCGTACCTTCGTCCTTGCCGTGGCCCAAAATTTGATCGATGCTATAAACGTTCTTCTTCTGATTATAAGTTTGCGCCATAATCACCGAGGTTATTTACTCGTGCGATGATAACGGCAGATTTATCTTCAAAGACAGATGGATATTTCTCACACGTGGGGTTGTCCTCTTCTTTAAACGCAAAACTTCTTGGTGGACGTAAGAAAGAAGCCAAAGAAAAAAAAAAAAAAAAACAAGAAAAGGAAAAAAAAGAAAAAAAGAAAGAAAGAAAGAAAGAAAGAAAGAAGATATCACGAATCTCACTGCTGTCGACGGATAATTAAATTTCCACAGGTCTTATTTTCAATGTCCTTCCTCCTTCTCGCCGCACACGTATTCGTCCTGATGAAAATTGAATTTCCCGCTTTCTTCTCGATACTTTAGTACATACAAGACGTATAAATTGTACCTTACGAACATTTGCATTTACGTGACGTTACGCGAAGGGAAACGATCAGACCACAAAGTTGGATGAATGAATCGATCGATTTGCTTTCGAAAAAAAGAGCAAAAAGAAAAGGGATAGGGGGAGATAAAAGTATAAAAAAAAAATAAATAAAAAGTGAAAAATAAAAAAATTAAAGGAACAGGCGTAAAAAATAAAAGGGAAAGATGACGGATGGAGAGAACGAATGTATGAGAAAGAAAGAAATTTTGAGAGAGGGAGAGAGAGAGAGAGAACGTATATGATATATATATATATATATGTATATATATATATAGAGAGAGAGAGAGAAAGAGAGAGAGAGAGTGAGAAAGAGAGAGTCAAAGATCGTTCCGATGCTCGACGCGACTCTCCACCTTCCAAAGAAAATGCGTCAATCGACGGCGCACCACCAACTGGCTCGTCGGACATGAAAGCAGCCCTTAATATCGCGTACACCCGCCCCACCTCGCAACCCCTAACACCGCCATATTAGCCCCTCGGCCAATGAGGGTGCGCGCTTTTCACCCAAAGCCACCCCGTTGTCGGGGGTTGAATGAGGTCTGGGCGGGGAATATTTTGCCCTTTCCGCGTAAATCCCCGGATTTTTTCTACCTTCTCCTTCCCTCTCCACTTTCCTCTTCTCACTCTCTCTCTCTCTCTCTCTCTCTCTCCGTTTCTCTCTCTCTCTCTGTTTCTCTCTCACTTTTCCCCTTCTCCTCTTCCTATCTGGAAAATCGTCTTTCTCTATTCTCCATACGCTACCATCTTCCTCTCTTTCTCTATCTTCGATCCACCCACAACGTTTTCTCTCTTCTTTCTTTCTTTCTTCTTCTCTCCTTCTCTCTCTCTCTCTCTCTCTCTCTCTCTCTCCCTCTCTTTCCTTATTCTTTCTACGTATGTACATTCGTCTTCCTTTAACTTTCGTACTAACGCTCGTAACACACTCTTCCTTTCTCTTTCTAACTCCACAACTTCTCTCTTCACCAATCGACAACGAGCTAAATTTTGGTGATCAACGATAATTCGCCACGATACTCTCTAAGAGTTTCGTTTCTCGAGGATCATCGCTCGTTCTATTCTTACTCCAATCGAAGTGTCTAGCACGAATCGAATATCTGCCTCATCCTCCCTCTCTCTCTCTCTCTCTCTCTCTCTTTCTTTCTCTCTCTCTTTCTCATCTTTCTCGTAAACACAAATCTCTTTAAAATTTTTTTTCTCTTTTTCTTTCATTGCTTCTTTCCTTTTTTTTCACTTTCTCTCTCTCTCTCTCTCTCTCTCTCTCTCTCTCTCTCTTTCACTTTTATTCTATTTCTAAATAAACTTTATTACTATTAAGAACAAATTAAGAACAATTACTATCGAAAAAACAAATAATTGTTATCTTTCTCTATCGAATTTTTAAATGAGAAAAATTGTTTTATTATCCATCAAACTACATACATGTAGTTCGCATCACTAAACGTATACGACTAAAAACTATTCTTTGTATTACGATATCTGGCAGCTGTCGAGATTAGATTAAATATAAATTTATTACGAGTTTCTATAATACACTAACAAAATTTATTATCGATCATAATCTACGCATATTTTTCTTTCTTCTATATCGTTTAGGGTACGTTTAACGTAAAAAAAAGTTCTTATTGATATTAATGAAAGTTCGTTCAAATATAAACCTATTAAATAATCCGAGTATTCGAACAAAATTAAGAATGTTCAAGGATAATTACGGTAAACAACGGTTGTTACTTATTTTATGACAACACCTTTCTATGTCTGTTCCCTAATTCGTTAATCTCATCCTAAGAAAAGGCTCATAGGTTAGTCCTTTTACCTAGCTGTACAACCACAACAATCACCTTTCCCAAAGTGATCCATTTTACGAAATTTCATCCGTAATCTTCTTTTTGACGTTCCACTAATCTCCGGACGCTGGCTTGTCCGCCATTGTTTACATTGTCTTTCACAAACTTACAAGAGGGAGATCTTTAATACAACAAAGCGTATCGTGTACTTTCACATTCATTTCGTTATAACGGATATTTTACGTAGGGACTTCTTTTCGAATATGGGCGATTATGCAAGGTAAATCTCTTTTATGTGGAATATGCTTCGCCTTATTCCCATTAGTATGTGTGTAGGTATATATATATATATATATATGTATGTATGTATGTATGTATATACAGATATAAGTATAATTTAAAATTAAATGTGTGTTCTGTGCTCTACGAAATACAAAATCTATTTAGAGAAAGATTCTCATACAACAAAGAAACATAATTATTTTCTTTGTTTGTTGACCGCTTCGTGGAAATACAGAATGGCATCGTTGAATGGAATGAATCGAATTCGAATATTATTTATGATTTAAGTCGTAAAATAAATCTTTCATTTTAAGATCGTTATTTATGATTTATTCATTTACAACAATGACGGTTCATAAAATTTTCATTATTTCAAATTGATTTTCCATAGCAATTAATATAAATTTTCTTTCTACATCGTAAAACAGACAATAATAAAAGAGAATATTACGAATAAACGAAAATGGACGATTCTATTTCGTAGATAAGATTTTGGAAATTTGACGTCTGATTAAAGAGTAAAATCTACGTATACAGTTAAGATCTATATATATATATATATATATATATAAACGGCGAATGAGAGTCACGTTAACTTTATGAACAACAACATAAAAAGAGGAGAATAATGAAGAGACAAGCAATGGGTGGTGACTTTGAAGAGCCATCCGGCGATGATTAAATCTCTCTCGGTTTATTTGGCCGCACAAAGCTCACCAAGCGAACGGCACAAGATCGTAGTAGATGCGATGCCATACCAGAGCGTATAGCGTGCTTTATAATGCAAATAAACCGTCGCATATAGGGCCACTACTTGACTGCTCTCTGTCAGGACACGTAACAAAGTTTTGGTATTATACCTGTAACGGGACACAGCGTATCCTATGCGCGCATGAATTTTGGAATAGCTTAAAAAATCCACACTCGACTCGAGTTCGAAAACTTTTTCGACGAAACTATCGCGCCGCGCCGGTATAATAATAATGTATAACGCACGGTTCGTTCGACGAGAAAGAGAGAGAGAGAGAGAAAGAGAGAGAGAGAGAGAGACACTTTAGATATAATATATTTAAGAAAAATCTAAAAGATAAATCTTAATGAGGGATGGTTGATTAAACCTAGGACGGATTTGCACGTGGGTAATCTACAACAGTTAATACTTTTCAGCTGTTCCCTTTTTAAAAGTCTATTTAACCAAAAGAAAAGAATTTACTTATCCAGCAATTGGAAATTCCAACGTTAACTTTCTTTTCGGCAAAGAGAAAGGTCCGTACAATTTGTACAATTGTTTGATAATTACTATTATTATTATTATTATTATTATTATATCGACAATTTAAAATAATCTAACGCGTTGGAGATAATAGTTTTTAACCATCCAACAAATCGTATTTCCGCTTAACGTCAACAGCCAATTTGTTTTCTTGGTAATACAGATTTGCATGAAACTAATTGCATGGTGTATTATCAAGCGCATTAAAGCAATTCTAAATGCCATTTATAGCTACGTATATGTAAATACGTAAATACATATATATATATACATATATATATATATATATGTATATATATATAGTAAGAGAGAGAGAGAGAGAGAGAGAGAGATACATACCTATTTGAAAGTGATATTTACGATTATAGGGAGTTAAAGACATATGGAGATTCTAATGAGCTTAATTATCGAGAGAACTCTGACGGTATGCTTCGTACAAACTAATTAACGTTGATCCGGATGTCCATTCAGTTTCCAGAATTGGATATTCCCACCCTCACTAGTTTCTCTCCCTTCATCTCCCTATCTCTTTCTTCATCTCATTCAGGTATATAGATCGTCTGTTTCTTGTTTGAAAATCCTTTCATCAATGGCATTAACCTAAGTAGTTCTCTACATCGTACGAACTCGCGAACAATATTTTGGACAAATTATCGAAATTATTTGTTAATACGATGAAATTTTATTAATAGCCTTTTTGACACGAAGAAAAAAATGGATAAAAATCGTTCCCCTTTGATAAGATTTTTCGATACCGATCGTTCCTAAGTATAATTGCTATATACCGTTGCATTGGGATACGTAAAAGGAGAGACGAGAAATGAGGCAAAAGGAGTCGACGTTCTACAATAAGCAACATTAAATCTGCAAAAGGAAAAGGGAAATTCGCCCTTCGAGAATGAGAGATAAAGAGAGAAAGAAAGAGAAAGAGAGAGAGAGAGAGAGAGAGAGAAGAAGTAGAAAGGAAGCAGATACAATTCACAAAGGATTCGTCGGACCGGCCAAAAGATCAAACGGTTACCACCCTCTTCGTCACTTCCGTCAGCCATAACTAACGTGCCTTGCTAAAGTGTCGAAAGTTAGATCATCTTCTTTAAACATAAGTAGATACGTAGGTAGATATATATATATATATATATATATATATATATATATTTATTGTCTTAGGTCACGTGATATCGAAGTAGAGAAAGATAAGAAAATAAAAAAAAAAGAAAAAAAAAATTATCATATTTCCACGAGTTAATAATTAATAATTAATTCTTTATATTAAATCATTTCCCTCGAGATATCGTTTGGATATTAAATATTCTATGGATGAAGAGGAAGTTTAATATAATTTAATTTTATTCTCTTCTTCTTTTTTTTTTTCTTTTTGTCTCCACGTTCTTCCTTCCCCTTATTCTTATTCGTTTGCACACTTCGTATCCCGTTAATCAGTATATCGCATCAGATTTAATAATAAAAATAATTTGTATTATCTTGTTACTCGATCTCTTCTTACCATAGCGAATCAAATTGACGGAAGTCCTTTATCTTGACAAAAGAGAAGAAATAGAGTAACAGAACGTGAATCGTCGTCTACGTCGTCGATGTTCGCCGCGCAAGGGGTTGTTACCAGAGGGTATCAGGGCCATCGTTATTGCCCCCTGAGGCCACGCGTGCATTGTTGTCGTCGAATAAAGAAAAGAACCACAGAGGCTTATAAGATGAATAAAAGAGAAAGATGGACCGTATGTATTTATCGCGAATTTTTCTTACTTCTGTACGCGATCCTGATCGATTTCGCGCCAACTTGTCCAACATTTTCAAGCAAAACGAAGAATAACGATTAAAAAAAAAGAAAAAAAAAAAAAAGACAGAATAAAAACGTAAAAAGGAAAAGAAGCGTATTATCATGAACATGGGAAAACATGAAAAATTATTTTCATATAATTCGACCACAGAATCGATTTTTCTCTTTGACAGATGCGTATACTACTTAACAACATATCCCCTCCCATCCGTGCGAACCCTTTTCAATCCACTTCAATTTTATAAATCCCTTCATGACATGAGTTTCGGACTTATAAAGTGATTTAAAATGTTCCCATCTAAAATATCTATATTTCCGCGAGCTGCATAAAATTGAATCACCATTGAAGGTCATCCGCTTAAAAAGGCTGACGGAAATGCGTCCTAACTGGTCAACTTTTTAGCAATGTCGATTAACGACGTATAAATGTACGAATACATATATATATATACATATATATATATATATATATATATATCCTATATATCAAGTAAATCGCTTTTCCACGGAACAGAACTCATTTCAATAACTTTTATTTGATTCTTCGCGAACTATTGAATTCATTTGTATTTTAACAAAAAAGTAATTAACGACGATTTCATTATACAACATCAAAAGAAATTTATATAATAAATTTGTACTAAACAGAGGACAGAAAGGGGAAAATAAATAATCAAATGTAGTAAGATCAAAGAAAAAGAGGATATACAAGGAAGAAAAAGAAAGAGAAAAATAAATGAATAAATAAAGAAATAAAGAAAAAGCCAGGATATCGATCGATACGTTAGAAATCGTAGATCGAAACGCATTCTCTCAAAGTGATCCGCTTCCTTTTTTCCTTTCCCTTCTTCGTTTGTTAACACTCCCGGAAGGCTCGAATCCTTTTCAGGCGACAACAACGCGGTCGAGCGACTACAGGACAGGTGGAGCAGGGGACGTACGGATGGGAAGGAGGATGAGAAGGAGGAAGGGATAGACGAGGGTAGAAGAGGCTGAGAAGGGTAACCAGAATCTCTCTCTTTTCCTCTTTCTCTCCCTCTCCATCACTCGTGGTTATATATCAGGAGCGTCGCGTTATTGGCCCCTGAGGCGCCACCGCGCTTTGTTGGATTGCTCACGACGCGCTGGATAAACCGAGGACGAAGAACCGTTGACTTTTATAGGATAAACGAGGTAAAGACTGTCCCACTCTTTCTTTCCCTCTCCCTCTCTCTCTCTCTCTCTCTCTCTCTCTCTTTCTTTTTCTTTCTTTATCTCTTTTTCACTTGCACATAACCAATCCTCGTGTATCTTCACATTTTCCCGTCAAAGTACTAAAGTAATGTCATATTCTTTTAACACCACGTATATCCCAAGCGTAGAATGATATTCTTTCGCATTTTTAATGAATATCATTTATTTTGACATTACAAATAACCGTCTGATAATTTGTCATTGATCCCTTTGTTATATGTGTACATTTATTCATACATATATATATATGTATATATATATATATATATATATATATATATATATATATATGTTAATTATCATTAATTGAAAAAAGATAACGTACTCTCGTAATAACATCGATAGTCAGATAGACCAAGAGAGTAGATCGAGAGCAACAAACAGTGGCTACGTCTCTGCTAAATAAACCGAGCCTCCACCCCTTTTTACGGGGGTTGCTCGGTGCGCCCCAGCGTGGCTGCCGGGATTTTATTAACTTCTGCACAACGCCGGCGCGCCGCCACGTTTCTCTCTCTCTCTCTCTCTCTCTCTCTCTCTCTCTCTCTTTTCTCCCTCTGGATCGAGAAAGAGAAAGAGAGAGAGAGAGAGAGGAGAAGAGAAAAAGAGACAGAGACCTCGACTCCAACAAACAACCAAATAAAGAGATAGTAATTATTGTGTTTGTACCCAGTTTATTTCTTCGGTCGTGCCTTTCTCTTGCTCACGGCCATCAAACCATCGTGGTCGGGTTTTTCTCCTCTCCGCGCTTCGTCTCCCGTCACCCCTTTGTGCCAGAGCTTGTGCTAGAAAAACCACGCTACGTCGCCCGGAAAAAAACGTCAAAGTTATCACAGTGAGTTTTCTCGCCTCGCTTTTCTCCACATTTTCTACGACTTACAAATCTTTCTTTTTCTATTTTTTTTTCTTCCCTCTTTTTGAAACACTTCTCCTTTCACCCCCCCCTACACACACACACACACACACACCTAACATCATCCAATCCGCCTCAATCATTATCTTCACTCCTTTCAATTTGATTTTCATCTTTTTCCAATTTTATCATTAAATATCTCCCAGATAAATAGAAGAAACTACGAAGTATGCTCTTTTAAAACGTAATTGTTGATAAGTAAAAAAGAATACGACATGTCAATGTCCGAACAATTCAGTTTTATTTATTTATTTTACTATTTCGTTTTTCTTATTATATTCCTTCGTTTTCATTGTTATATTCCTTTAAGAGAAAAATAAAGAGAGAGATAGAGATATATATATATAGAGAGAGAGAGAGAGAGAGAGAGAGAGAAATAGCAAATTAGTTTACTTCTCGAGCGCGAAGCAGTCTCGAGGACGAGCAGCATTAAAAGGACACGAGTGCCGGAGGGAAGGTATAAACGAGGCGGATACCGTGGCGAATTACGTATATACCTATTGCTGAGAGAGAGAGAGAGGGAGAATAAAAGGAGAGCAAAGAGAGGATACGAGGAGAAACGAGATGGAGAAAGATGAAGACTGAGAAGTAACCGGTACACCGGTGGAACGTTCGGAAGTCCGATCAGAGAGAACCATTGGCTTTGATCCGTTGCGTGGATAGCGTCCTGCACGTGGCTGAATGCCTCCCCCCCATTTCTGCCACCAAGCGTTGCCACCCTAACGTCCTCTTCGCCCCCTCGGCATTCATAGGGAATCCCAAATGATCGTGAAATAACCGCTCACTTATATCAATTCACTGGCTCCTCTTTATAAAGGCGCATTCACGCGTGTCATCTACCACCGTGTCCATCGTCACTGTACCACTACCATCACTACCATCATCCATTTACTACCACCCACGCAAACCCTCTCTCTCTCTCTCTCTCTCTCACTCTCTCTTCCTTCTCTTCTCTTTTTCCCTCGCACGAGACGCGTGCATTTTTTTGCTTTCTCCCTTCCTCTCTCTCTCTCTCTCTCTATCTATCTTTCTCTCTCCCTTAATCCTTTTTCTCCTTTCAATCCTAGAACGACGTTACCTCTTCTTCATTCGCTCGATCTTCGACCTGCCACCCCTTTTATATTCTCATTCTTTTCCGATCTCTCTCTCTCTCTCTCTCTCTCTCTCTCTCTCTCTCTCTCTTTTTCTCTCCGCTATACGGGAAGTAACGATAAATTATCATAGTCGATTAAGCCAACCGCGTACAGAAGCTTCCCAGTCAATTTTGGAACTTTATCGATGGCTCTTTTGACGAGCACGACGTTCTTTAATCGTTCCTCAGACAAAGGACGAAGGATACTATCTCAATGGATCGAAACGAAACTTCTACGTGATCCGAAACGTTTCGAAAATGAAAGTTGAATCCGACAAGAGAAAAAAAAGTAATATATATATATGTATATTCTTCTATCTTATTTCTCTTATCTCTTCGATAAGATATAACGCAAAGGATGATAATGATTAAATATCGAAAGAAACGAAAATCGACATTGAAAAGTAGAAAGGAAGGAGCCTAAGGATTCTGTCCTTTTTATTTTCCTTATCTTTCTTTCTTTTTCATCGGTGGCTAACGCGGTAAAGATTTGGCTGGCAGTGAGATCCGAGAGAGAGAAAGAGAGAGAGAGAGAGAGAGAGAGAGAGAGAGAGAGAGAGAGAGAGAGATGAGAAGAGGACGGCCTGAGAGGAAATATAATTGAGCGATTTGAGAAGATTTCGACTTGAGAGGGAGGGAAAGGAAAAGGGGAGGAACAGGGGCCGCCGCGATAAAGTATAATTATTTTCCGATAGAGTGGACATTATTCAGGAACGAGCGAAGAGTTATTGGCGATATTCATACTTTTATTAAACGACTGTCTCCTCCCATCCTCCAAAGATCCCTTCTCCATCCTTCATTCAGGCTTT
Source organism: Vespa mandarinia (assembly GCF_050613455.1). Lineage (NCBI taxonomy): Eukaryota > Metazoa > Arthropoda > Insecta > Hymenoptera > Vespidae > Vespa > Vespa mandarinia. Next base: position 1,629,011 of record NC_140811.1, read on the forward strand.
CACCTCCGCCTTCCACCCTACAGAAAATTCTTTTTCTCTCCCGGGATTCACGATCGCGTTGTCCCACCACTTGAATTCTGTCCTTTCGTCGTGCATTGTTTTCGATTAATGTAATTAGTCTGTTGATAATTATGTTCTGAAAAGTTTTTTTCTCCTTTTTTTATATTTCTTTCGTTCGCTCTCCTCTTCTTCTCTTTTTCTTTTTTAAGAATCATTCTTTCATTCAAACAATGAAATAATGTAAGAAAAATGGTAGTAATCGATTTGGTATAGAAAAGAAGATTATATATCTCTTAAAGAAAAATCAACGTAAAACGATCGATGGAGATAGACTTTTTGATCTCGTTCGACGTCACACGTAGATAGATATTATCGTCGATGTTCTCCGAGGTGTCCTATACCAATATCCCCGCGACGTCTCCTTCAACTTTCTTCCTACCTTGAAATATTTTACTTTATAAAAGGAGCCGCGCCTCGCTGTGCCGATGACACGCTGATAATGATACTCCGCAGCTATTCAGAAGCCGAGTAGCATTGTTAACTTTGCAATAAAACCGGGGTGATGTTGGCAAGAGAGGAGGAGAGTACGGGCCGAGGCAAAAGAGACGAGGAAAAGGGGTGATGTGGGATGGGGGAGGTGGGGTGGTGATGATGGAGAGAAGGAGAGGGGGCTAAAGCGACACAGAGAAAGCGAGATCTCATCTATTGTAAGGTAAGGGTTGATAATAGGTTGACATCTGCACTCAGCAGCCCCCGGTTCTAGCAGCTCGTTGGAAACGCAATTAATATTCGTAATTATGTCACGTCTCCACCCACCGAACATCCTACCTCACCAAGCTTCACCAACGCTCTCTCTCTCTCTCTCTCTCTCTCTCTCTCTCTCTCTCTCTCTCTCTCTCTCTCTCTCCTTTTCCTCCTTCTCCTCCTTTTCCTCATCCCGATTCTGCCCTCTCCTTTCGTCGTCGTCATTATCACTCCTCCACCCACCACCGAAGAAGGATTTAACGAGATAAGTTACAATTACGACATCGGCGGGACATCTCTTTCTTCCCTTCTCTGGATTCATCTAAATAAATTTTTCGATCGAAAGAAATAAATATTTAAAACCAAAGTACGAATTCGATTTGTAGATATGTAAATTTTTTAAAATGATCAAAATTAAATAGCATTGTTCTTCATCGTTCGTATATATGTCGGTGTTGTAGGGACGCACCACAATCGATAAAAAAGTTAAGGGATTCTATTTGCCTCTTCTCTTCCTCCTCCTCCTCCTTCTCCTCCTCTTCTTTCTCCGTCTCTTGTCATCCTCGTCACTATGGTCTCTCCATGGATCTCGGTCGAGCCTTCGTAATACGCGATAATGAATGTGAAATTTATTTGCGGCATTGAAGCAGTCGACCACCGTTCTGGCTGGACCCTTCGAAAAACTGTCAGATACAGCTTACCACCTGCCGCCAATTCTAATTGCCATCGAAGGTGTCATTTACGTTTGCTCACGATTCGTTGTAACATGGAACGTGTACAAAAATATTAAATAGATGAAATATCTACCATAACTTTATTATGATTTCATTTATAATCGTCTATTGATACTACGACGATCGATCTTTTTCATTTACGACGAATCAAATATCCGATTCTGCTAATTCCTCAGACAAATAGAATCATCGAGCATTCCTTCAATTTAGCTGACTTAAATCTTCGTTTTTATCGATCGATCTTCCATTATCGTTAAATCGAAATGCATAAATCAAATAATATATTCTTTATTATATCCAAACTTTTATAAATTAAATACCTAACGTACAGTTTTGAAGATTTCTCTCTATATTCATACTTATTACCCTAAATTCACAGCCTTCACGCGTCCCATCGCTTATTACAAAATATATAATTCCATGGGCTGTGAGACGCAATAAAAGAGAAAGAGATAGAGAGACTCAATGGGGCCGGAAATTACGCAACGGAACTTGCGACTTCTCTCGTCCACCGAAAGCCCGATGTCCAAATAGAAAATGGATTAAGAGCATCGAGCTACAGTTTCGAAGCCAAGTCGTAGATATTATCGGTAATAGCGCAATTATGATAATGGCGGGTAATTCTGTACAAAATTCGGATAGAGAGAAAGACAAGGAAAGAGAGGGAGAGAGAGAGAGAGAGAAAGATCGTGCGAGAAGGAAAGTGGAAGGAAGAGAAAGAGAAAGCTAGAGGAAAAAGAGGGAGATGGATAAGAGGGAAAGAGAGAGAGAGAGAGAGAGAGAGGCGGCAGAGAAGACAAAACGAGAAGTAGAAAGAGAAGGAGAGACACAGAGTCGAGAGAACTGAGACTGCTAATGAAGGAAACAGTTAGATTCAAACGGCCTCCAATAATTATCCTGCCAGCCATCCATATTATAGTCTTGACAATGCACGAAATTGTTCACACTTCCCTTGACAGTGCATCTAACGCTCTATAGTTCCCGAATACCAAGGGAGGAGGAAGAGGGAGAACCGAAGAACCGAAGTACGCTGACAATGAGAGTGTGAGGAGAAAAGTAAAAAAAAAGGACGTCGAGAACTTTTGGACTCGACGAATCGAGTCTCTTAAATTTATCGATCGATAACATTACTCGAGCGTAATTTTGTTTGGATTTTTTTTTTCTCTTTTCTTTTTCTTTCTTTTTTTTTCTTTCTTCCTTTTAAACGACTTCGATAATTCTCCCTAGAAAAATTAAAAGATCCATTCGCTGTTCGCTTATTATATTCTCATTGGTACTTTTCTTGTTAATTGCTTTATTACATCCGACCGAATTGAAAAAGAGTATAGTTATCTTTCTATCTGGATATTATCTCAGTCGGTCGGTCGGTCGGTCGGTCGGTCGATTTACAAGGGAGAAGGGTGATCTTCGAAGCCGAACGTTCTTCACCGCGGACAATTAACCGCGATCAATGAAATTCCCCGCGGCAACCGCGGGAGTCGTTATTATACCACGAGAGTTGTTATACGCGTGCAATTTGCAAATCCCACCCCACGCAGACTCGCGCTCGTGATTGCGGACCTCTTAGGAAATATAATCAGACCGATGAATGCACACACGTCGAACGATAGTCGGACACGTAAATTCATGTCATTCGGGATCGAGCTTGTGGAAATCGCGCGGAGACCTCCCTTTACTCCCTTCTTCACCCTTTCTCTCTCTCTCTCTCTCTCTCTCTCTCTCATTCGTTCTCTTGCCATACGTACCTACCCACCGTACCTCTCGACGTTGATGTGTTGATATTAGTAGAGCTAATTTGATAGTTTAATCAATTTCCGTAAGCCGACGGGAGTTTAATAGTGATGTCATCATTTGCAACGGGGCACAATGGGGTTAATCTCGCTCGACGAGCTAATATTCGGAGAGTTAACGGAGTTTCAAATGCAGCCAGGGCCGTCATTTGCCCGCATCCGTTCGCGAAGCGTTACGATTACCTATGTATGTACGAAAAGGTGTGCATCTCCCCGTTATCTCTCTCCTACCGTCTACAGATCGTACCGATTATCCACATATTTTTTTTCCCCCTTTTTTTACTTAAACGGGCGAATCGCATAACCCATTGAAACGACGATAACGCATTGATCGATCGAACGATAACGTACGATCGTGGGCATCGTAATATTTTCTCGATCATCTTTAATGGGAAATCTTAAAACAATCGAATCGATTAAAATAAACGATTAGAAAAATCATTCCGTTTACGGAATTACGATCGAAACGTATATGTATGTATATGAACGTGATCTGATTGCAACATTTAGACGATATTAATTTCATCCTAGAAATATCGAAAAATTTTTTCCATAATAAATTAAACTTATGGATTAATTTAATTTGTAAGATTGATAAATAAAAAGGATAAGAAGAAAAAAAGAAAAAAGAAAAAGAAAAAGAGAACATTATTACGTTACATGCGGACATATATAACTTACGAGTTATCATTAACGAAATAATATTGACACGTAATAAGTCGCAGAGGCATCCCATTGAACGACGGGGATAAATGGAAGAGAACCGAACGATATCCCTCGTGATCTTAAAAACACCGAGCTCTAGGAGAGGGCTTTGAAAAAGCGGAGCACTCATCGTCGGGGGAACGTCATTTTTTTCGCCACGGGTAAAATTCGTGCTTCAACGAGGAAAAGGAGGAGGAGGAGGAGAAGGAGGAGGGGAAAGAGGAGGAGGAAGCGAGAAGCAGAGAATCAGAAAGAGAAAGATGGAACGAAGCTAACGGGGTAAAGTGGAAGAGTGACAGGGACAGAGATAAAGACTAGAGAGAATAGAAAGAGAGATGATACGAAAAGAGAGAGAGAGAGAGAGAGAGAGAGAGAGAGAGAGAGAGATGGTGGCGACGCGCGAGCGGCGTGGCGGGGCGGGAGGGCGGATTACCACGGCGGCGGAATTAAAGATTCGCAGTCGTGTTTCGCAGTTTTCGTTCGAGCGGCCCTGCATGCGAATCCCCGAGCGGGCATATTAGGTGGAGGTACGCAGTTAGGCAATAACCGCTGTCAATAGAAGCCAGCCTCTCCACCTCTTTCTCTCTCTCTTTCTCTCTCTCTATCTATCTCTATCTCTCTCTTTCTCTCTCTCTCTCTCTCTCTCTCTCTCTCTCTCTCTCTCTCTGTCTCTCTCTCTCTCTCTCTCTCTCTCTTCTGAAGTGGCCCCCACTCGAAAATGCTACTCGCTAAATTAGGTAGGTTATATGGGCTTCGTTTCATTTGCGAGCAAACTTTAATAAACGCTAAAATTGCGTAAAAGAGCAAGGTTTTCAGACGAACGAATCAGGGTCCCAGAGAGACGTTGGGGGAAAAGAGAGAGAGAGAGAGGACCCTGGGAAGCTTCTATCCTTCTCGCTTACTATACTCTACTACTACTCCTCTACTCCTACTCCTACTCTTACTACTCCACCTCCACCTCCTCCTCCTCTTCCTCCTCCTTTTCACTTCTCTCGGCACATTCACTACGCATACGTGCAGTCATGAAGCGGGTGACTCCAAACGATTTCCCCCTTACGGTTTTTCATTTCCTCCCGCAGCTTCGTGTCGATTTAAATCTTCGAAGGACCTTTCCTATTTCCTCTCTCTCTCTCTCTCTCTCTTTTTTTTAATCTAATCGATCGTACCTTCCATAGCTCCAGTACGACTCCATTTATATTTTACTTATATCTGTATGTCTGTGTGCGTATATATAGGTACATATGTATGTACTTATGTGTATAATGTATTCCATTTCAAACGGTTATTTTGAGGATTCATTTTTCATATGAGCCAGATAGAAAATTCATAATGCCGTAGGAAAAATATTCCAAGCTGATTAAATGACTAAACGATTTTACCTGTAATTCGTAATAGGAATATTATTCGTGTAAATAAATTATTCATTAGTGCGGAGCGATATTCATGTTAACGCACTTTCCTTTTTTATATATATAACGAAGTTGAGGAAACAAATAATAATACTTACCGTAAAGACGAAAAAAAGATTCATTATGTTGTTTGAGCAAATGGTTGTTTTAATTTATCTTTTATGGTTATATGAAAATAAAAGTTAATTAGTTTTTTTTGCTTATAAAATGAAGAAATGCGGCCATTTTAAATGTTTACGTAAACGCTACACGTGCTGCCACCTGATGAGAAATCTCTATATTAAAATCGCTTGCAATCGATTGTTCCAATTACGAGGATAAGTCGTCGATGAAGGACCGTCGATATAAAGAAAATGATAATAATAGTCTTTGATACGTATAAACAAAAGACAATGTAAACAATTCTTCCTATGCTCGTTCTGATCTCGACGATCAGTTTACTTTCGAACGTCGACGTGTGTACATCGTTTTCTAACAGATTATATCCATCTTCAGATAAAATTTATTCGTTGTTACCATTATAATAGATAATTATTTTTTCATAATAATTCATATATATTACTAATAGATGGATCTTCGTACGCGACAATCTCCACGTTATGAGATCCGACCAATCGATATTATTTTTGTTGTAAAATTAATTATATTAATTGTTAATATCGATCTAATTATCTGTATTTCGTAGTAATTTCGTTCTAAATTTCGTTATAAACAAAACGATAAGTAACGTTGATTTTCTAAATAAAAATTTCAACGATTCGGAGTCGATAAAATAGAACATGTAAATGAATTAATAGTACGATGATACGTACGGTAGTTTGGGACACCGTAGCCTAAGCAGTGATCAATCAAGTATTTCAAGAGCCCTGAGCATCACACACGTGTTTTTAAAATTATTAAACTATATTGTTATTTAGTAATCGTATATTATTTAATAATCGTGGTTCGAAGAAATCGTCATTCTTAATCAATAATTAATATCGTTCTCATGAATAACTTTTTCGTTTCTTTATAATCAATTTAAATATTCGTTGAGAATAAAATGTGAGAAAACACAATCAGCAAGTTTGCCTCGTAAATCATCTCGGTGGATTGGTGGTACATCTCAGACGAGTGAGTTGATTCTACCCAGTCTTGAAAAAAACTTATTTTAATTATCTCTGTTATCTAATGCTACGCATTAAACATGCATATATGTAATTGTGTTTATGAAGGAAAATTCGAACGTATTATATCAATGTGTGTTTGTGTTCTGATGATAAGAAAACGCCCTGTATTTGTCTAGTATAAGTAAAGATTAAGTATAGTCTGTGGTATGACGAAGTGTTGATTATTTATCTACGTTTATTCAGCAAAAAGTACGAACGATTAACCTTTCATATGATATGAATATTGAAGACGTATCGCATGAGGTTATGTTACGCGACAATTAATTTCAATTATGTTTTGAAACGTGTCCTATATCAAGATTGCTCAGTCATCTTATAATTTTGTACCTGTCAGTTAAGTAAACAGTCCGATTATATTTTTCCATTCGTTACGCAGTTTTAATAAAAATCACAATCTGGTATGTTGTGCCAATCCTAAATAACACGGTATTTGGTCCAATTCATTCCTGATAATGGCTGATGAAGTAGAGGCACTTCGCCTTAACAATGAAGAAATTGAATATATGGAAGCTGAGCTTGATGGCGATGAGGATGATGGTTCTGACGGAGTGGTAGTTCCAGAACTTCAGGGTACATTATCCAAATGGACAAATTACATACACGGCTGGCAAACAAGATTTATTGTTCTCAAGGATGGTACTTTATCTTATTATAAATCCGAACAAGATAGTGGATTTGGTTGTCGAGGTTCGATAAGTTTATATAAGGCTAATATCAAGGTAGGATATTATACGTATAAAGCTGTATATTGGACGTTATATTGTCCGAATTAATAGTAAATGCATCCATTAATTTATTTTGTATGTTGATTTAATTTAATAGGCACATGAATTTGATGAATGTAGATTTGACGTATCTGTTAATGATTGCTTAGTATGGTATTTGAGAGCAAGCAATCCTGAAGAAAAACAGAGATGGGTAGATGTTTTAAAGTCATATAAGGTAAATTTTTCAAAAGCATTTAGAAGCATATTTCTTTTTTTTAATTATGCTTTTCATTTATGTATCAATGTAATCATATATAAATGTAGTTATTATATAAATGGGTAAATACAATGTATGATTTGCCAATGCATGAATAAAATATCAATTTTCCATATATTTTTATTTTAAACAGTCAGAATCAGGCTATGGAAGTGAAAATAGTCTTAAACGTCATGGTAGTGCCATTTCCTTAGTGTCAAACACACAGTCTACTACAAGCGCTGGTAGTTTTACAAAGCGTGGTATTAGAGGTTTGAAAGAAAAATTAGCAGAAATAGAAACATTCAGAGACATTCTAATAAAGCAAATTGATACGTTACAAAAATATTTTGATAATTGTGCAGAAAATGCTAAAAATGCTTTCTCAAAAGGTATGACTTATTCTAAGATATTTTCTTATTATAGAAGCAGAAGAAAATAGGACAAATTCAAACTTGGATTGATGATTACTTTCTTTCGTAATGATTTACAGAAAATAAGATTGAAAAAAAATTTAATCCGGCTGAACAGTCAGTGGATTTTAAGGGTGAAGCAATTACATTTAAAGCAACAAGTGAAGGAGTCTTGGCGACGTTACAACACTGCATTGAGTTAATGATACAGCGTGAAGATGCATGGCGTCGTAGATGGGAAAAAGAAGTTGAAAAAAAGCGAAAATTACAAGAATTGTATAAAACCTTAAAAGATCAAATTACCATGCATCAAAGTGATTCTCCAAGACCTCGAGTTCTCATTCATGGAGGTCCAGATTATGAGGTTTGATTTTTATAATTATGTGATTTTTTAAGAAGATCTTCTGCTTACTAGGACATTAAATTTATCTTATTATTTAATTGTTGTTTTAAATTTGACACACAATCGTTTGTTTACATCCAAAGGTTGTTAGAACATGATTCGTTCATCTATTTATACTTGTGTCACATTATATACATATACATAACTATATATATACATATATATATATATATATGTATATATATATGTATATATATATGTATATATATATATATGTATATAGTTATGCTTCATTTGTTATTTTTGACAGATATTCTTTGTCCTGTCATTGTTCATTTCATTATATCATTTATATGAAAAGCTTTTATAGATGCTTATATTCCTTTTTCTAATAATTTCATTTATATTAGATATAAAAGCTTGTAGTAATTTAGGCATGACATTTGAGAAATGTGTTATTTTGAAGAAGTAAATAACAATCTTAATGTGAAATATCCATAGAGAAAATATATTTTAGATATAATAGATGTATATATCTTTTTGTCGGCTGTAATTATAAATGTTAATATAAAAAATTAACAATTTCAAGGAAGGTCCACACAGTGCTCTCTGCGATGAAGAATTTTATGACGCAGTAGAAACTGGTTTAGATAAAATCGATGAAGAGAATCAATTAAGAGATCGTTTGAAACAAAAATCTGTTACCATTTTAACTACACCTACTACATCAGCGGTAAAGCATAGGCTTTGGCCTGAGGTAATTAACTATTGTTCTAATTTGTTTGAATGAAAATATAAAGGATTTGCCTGCGTTCGTACGTGTAATAAAAAAAAAAAATCTATAATTATAGATAGAAAAAATAACTATGCAGCAGCTGCACTATGCTAGACTTGGCGTAGGAGGAGCAGGAGGATGGCAATTATTTGCTGAAGATGGTGATATGCGAATGTATAGACGCGAGGAGGAAGCCGATGGTTTGGTCGTAGATCCTCTTAAAGCTTGTCATGTTGTAAAAGGTGTAACCGGACATGAAGTCTGCGAAATATTCTTTGGTCCTGAATATAGAAGCGAATGGGAAGCTACGCTCGAAGATATGACTGTAATAGAAAATATCTCCAAGGATACTTTGGTATTTCTGCAGACACATAAACGAATTTGGCCTGCGAGCCAAAGGGATGCACTTTTCTGGTCCCATATACGTAGAGTAACAGATGATCAAGATCCAGATGCACATGATTTATGGATAGTATGCAACCACAGTACAGAATATTCCGATTATCCAGTTTGTATTCCAAACATCAATTATCAAACATTTTTATACATTTTTATACATTTAATAACACGAGTTAATTTTTTTATACAGTCAAATGTTGGTAAATGTGTGAGAGTTTACTTAACAGTATGTCTTGTATGTCAAACATTTATTGATCCTCCAAAAGATGAAGAAGAAATAAAACGGGATAATATAACTTGCAAAATAACATACTGTTCTGTCGGTATGCTATCTTTCATATTACGATACATATTTAGATGAACAAATTAACTATTAACTATAACCAAATATAAATTCTAGTAAATCCTGGTGGATGGGCACCAGCATCTGTCTTACGTGCAGTTTATAAGAGGGAGTATCCAAAGTTCCTTAAACGTTTCACCAATTTTTGTATTGAACAATGCAAAAATAAGCCAATTACATTCTGAATGTGATTTATAGGATTTAAAATTTTCTATAAAACTCCATCTTTACACTTCATTCAAGTGTCTTGGTAAGGTATTGTATCAAATCTGCAAATGTTGTAATTGCAGATATTTGTGAAGCACTTTTGGATTATTATAAAGTGTTTTGTATACTATTTTTTTTATTTGCTTAATATAATGTATCTATATACAGCTTAAGAAGAAAAAAAAATGAAACTATCATATTATCTCATCAATAATTTCCAGAGGTGTACAGAAATGTATACATTTAAAAAATCTACTGTATAACGCGCAGTATATAGTATAATACACCATTCAAAACTAAACTTTATGTCTTCACACAATAGCATAATTGCTTGTTGTTTCATTGTTATACAGAATGATATTGAAATCAAGTTGTACAAATTTAAACAAAATTAAATACATATACGTTTATCTACTGTTATGTCGTACCCATATGAATGCAAAATTGTATAATACAAATTAAATTGTTATTTTTATTTATACATAAAGGTGTACATAGATACACAATATAAAGGTCCCATATATGGCGTAACATAATAAAGACTGTTGTAGACTAATCTTAATTTGGTATTATTTTATGTTGCCATTGTATTAAAAGCTATGTATAAAGAAGTTAAAAATCATTTTCCTTGTATGTATTTCATTTCAACTATCATATATATATATATATATATATATATATTAGATAGAAAAAAAATATCTGCACAAATTGCACACATCTTCAATTAATTTCTAGGGTTTCAAAATTATTATGGAAGACTTTATAGGAAATACATTTATTTCTAAGAGTTATTTATTTAAATAACAATAAAAAAAATAAACACTGACATGTCATTTTTATAAATCTACTTTTTACAAGAACAACAATGACAATTTGCTTTGACAATCAAACAAACAAATTGCTTGACAATTTGTTGTGATACGGGTGTTGTTTGTTTTTTATAAGATGTGAAAAAATTTAAGAGAAAACATAAAAAACTCTCTCTCCTCTCTTCTCCTATATTTTTTATAAAATATTTAATATCTTAGAATAATTAAATTATTAAATGCATGATTTTATATCAACTATTGCTTAATTATAGTTTTATATTTTTTATATTATACAATATAAATCGCTAAATTAATTGATTTATCTATGTTTGTTTTCAAACTATGAATAAATTACTATGATGCATGTTGAAACACATAAATACTTGTGTTTTGTTATAAAAAAAAATGCTTTCCACTGTGAACCTTAAAAAGATAAATTAAATCAATGCCTATGTGTTTCTTTATCAATAACAATTTCAGCCATTGCACTGATTTTATCAAGTTCATTTTACTGAAGTTAGATCTATAGGAAACTGTTCTCTTTTCTTACTTATTATTTTGGCAGAGAAGCTATGGCTTCAACAATAAATGTAAAACTTTACTAAACAAAAAATGATATTTATAAAAGCTATATTTACAAAATTCGTTTTCTGGAATGCATATAAATAAGAGCTCCAGAGATACGGATTATTAAAATTTGTATACAGTATAAAATAACCATTTTGTGTGTTCCAAGTAAAAAATTTCTATATTTTAATGATCCTCTGATAATTATCGCATGTACTTAAAATAAAAATTCATTTATTCTTCGCATCCATATGAAGATCTTACAGTTGATTATATAGCTCTATTAATTGCACTAATCTGCATAACCAAAATAAATATTCTATTTGGCATGACATAGCCCTTACAGCAAACTCAAGCACTCTGTCTGTTTTATATCGTTCAAGTAATTTGTAGTCTGTAAAACAACTTGACTATTTTTCAATGGCATTTGCATCACTTTTAGTCTGAAAAAATTTACTTTGTTTCATGTTGCACCTTGTACTAACATAACATATCCTTAAGATTCATAGGATCCTAATTTTTTTAATACACTAAGACCTTTCTCTTCATATTCTTCTTTCGTTATCCATACAGAATCTCGATCCTTTGTTATTTCTGCTAATACAGCACCACCCATAAAAACCATATCTTTGCGTCGCGGTGAATCTTCGATTTTGATTTTGAATTTCTATATAAGAATAATATAAACTCTTTGGAGGAACCATATTCCATGCCATATTATCAGATGTAATAAAAATTAAACAAAAAAAATATATATATATATATGTATATAAATTTTTGATAAACTTACATTAAGTTTGGATGTATCATTTTTTAAAACTTTCTGCAAATAAAGTTGCTTGATCTCTCGTTCGAGTCTAGACGGAAGCCCTGGATACATTGTACTGCCACCGCTAAGAACGATATGCTTATATAGTTCACTTCTGATATCAATATCAGCTGCTTGAATTGTACTAAATACTAGCTCTGCAATTCCCAGAGCTTCAACATTTATTAAACGCGGTTGGAATAATGCTTCTGGTGCTGAAAATCTTTCACCACCTACTTTTATTACTCGACCATCTGGAAGCTTAAAAGAACTATTAACAATGATGAACGAAAAAGTACAAATTCTGAGTATTTGATGAGTAAAAAAAATTAAAATGTTGTATTTTACTATATAAATCATTATACTTACTGTATAAGATTCTACTAAAACAGTCGTTTCACGAGCTAATTTTTCTTCAGTTTCAATATTATATCCAATATAACATAATTTCTCTTTTAACATTCTTACTGTTTCAAAATCAGCAGAATGGTTGAAGGCATATCCACGTAATAAAAGTAATTTTATTAAATACATAGTAATGTCACGACCGGCAATATCTAATCGACGTGTTAAATGAGGCAAAGCATATTCTTCAAATACTGGACAAATATGTGTAACTCCATCACCAGAGTCTACCACAACACCACTAATCAATCCTTGAGCATACAATGTAAGTACAGCTTGTATTGCAATATATGTTCCAGCAAATCCATATTTTTCAAACATCACCTAAAAAAAGAAAAAAAAATGTATATATATATATAAAAGTTTTATCTAAATATAATTAAATAAGTAGTGAGCCTTGAAATAACAGAAGAAAAAAAATATATATATATATATACATATTAATATATATTTTACCTCGATCATTTTCTCTCTATTCGTGATAGGATTCATTGGTGGTTCAGTCAGCAAAATTTTACATTCTCTAGGATTAATGTTCATTTTTTCTTTTCCAAATGTATAATCCCAAACATGACACATGTCCTCCCAATTTCTAAAAAAGCATTACATTATTACATTGTTTAATTGAAGTTAAAAATGTGTTATATATATATATATATATATATATATATATATATATATATATATAATAAAATCTTTATACACACCTAACAATTCCATTTTGCATGGGATAACTAATTTCTAACATAGAACGAAGTTTACTTGCTTCATCTCCAACCATTAAGTCCTGTCATAATAATGCAATTATATATGATTAATAGTTTTCTCAATTAATAAGAGTATTAAAACTAAGATGCAAGGATCATTATTATTGTTGATATAAATAAAATTGAAAATTTGAGAGTATGAATGATCAAACATTGCACATATAGCACTTGTGGATGTTTGCTCACATATTATTGATATTTTATAATACAATATTCAGATTCAAACACTCATATAATCTTATTCATTTTTATATGCCTATAAATTGCCAATATAAGTTTATAACACTGATACTATTCTTAATATCCGATTAAAAATATTATTATATAAAATAAAAATTATTATAAATATTAAAGATATTTTTACAAATTTATTATGACTATAACATAGAAGAGAATTAAATGAATAATATAAATGGAATAAAAATTACTTAATTTGATTAAATTATGTTAAAATTTGAAGTATATAAGAAATTGTATTATTTCAATCGATTAGTTGACTATTAAAAACTACTTCTCCATTTATATTCTCTAAAAAAGAAACTATTATTTTAAAAATTATTTTATGATCAATCAATGAGAAATAGATGTACAAATTAGCATCAAAAATACATTAAACTTACAGGCATGTTAAGCACATCCTACGAGAGCAAATGTAAGCAGACAAACATATTAGATAATTTATCAAAAGCACAGTATATACAAACATACCCACGTACCAAAAATGGGCTAAAAAAAAAACCTATAACAAACATTTTCTATCTCTTCTTTCAATAAATGAAAACAAGCAAAAGACTTTTGATGGCATCGAATTGATTGATGCATAGACAATTACAATTTTGTTTTTGACAATGTCGAAGTATATTAAATATTATAATAATGATATAGATAATAATAATCTTACATTTGTGATATACATTCCTTTTTCAAAGTTTTGTTAATAAAAGTCAATTTTTGTTAATAAGTCAAACTCTTACATTTATATTTATGTCAGTAGAAAAATATAAATAAGCTTTTAAACAATCTCTATTCATTGAGCCACACAGGGTAACATTATAAATTGACTTACACGAACACAATATTCTTGCTGAAAATATAATTTTTATATTAATAACTTTACTTATTATTATATAAATATATTTTCCAAAACTTAATGATTAATTTTTCTATAGTATTACAAAAAAAAAAAAAAAAAAAGAATATTAATGTCTATTTGCTTGTAACTTTGTAAGGATAAATAATTAGAGACAATAGAATAACTAGTACTTTATAAAAATAATAGTACATTTATTCCATTAACATTGATATAAAAAGAAGAAATCTAGAATATGTTCTTATGTTTTACCATAATAATTGTTAATCAATTTATCATTTTAATTATATCTCCTTAAGGATAAATAGTGTCTATTGTTTTTAATATAGATAATATTTTTTTAATATAGATGAACAGAAAATAATAAAAGAAATAAGAAACGGAAAAAGGGAATAAATAAATTTATTATAATCGCTTCCAATAAAAGCTGATTATAAATCATACATATATATATATATATATATATATATATATATATAATTTTTTTTCTTTTATATTATGCAAGTTATTATAAACAATAATAAAATATGTACCTTCACGTCGATGTCTCCTATCTTATTAACAGCCCTTATGATTGGACGTCCAACTATCGAAGGAAATATATGTGCAGGAAAATTTGCTCCCGCATATCCGCATTTGACGAACTGAAAATAAATTAAATTAATAATAATAGATATTGAAACAAGTATATAGAAATAATTTATATTGAATTTTTCAAATGATATCTTAACACTTGACAAATAAGAAATACAAAGTAATCATATATTAATAACTATATATATATATATATATATATATATATATATATATATACATATATATATATATTGAAAAAGGTATTAAAAAAGGGACTCCAAATAATCTATATTAGAATAATTTACATCGTTATATATATATATGCTTACCCCCGTTCCATTATCACAGACAATAATCTTTCTTCCTTTGCTATCCATTTTATCAAATAAGAGTCGTATATGTTTCGCAACTCTTCACTTTCTATATTCAAATTATATTTATATCACACATTCCGTGAAATGACTAATTCTTACAGTTTATAGGGCGTTACCGGCATGACAGTATACAGAAAGGAAATGTTATTACTATAGACACAAATTTGGTGATAAATTTAAACAACAATAATTAATAGCACTAGCAATTGAAACTTATCTTCGAGCAGGTGAAAATGTGATTCGATTAATTGGAGATTTTTATCTTATCATGAAACAACTCATCGGTCTTAAACACAATCTTAAGCTCATATTGGATTAATAATGTGCACCAATATTGCACTATCGTAAAATAGTTGATTCCTTTAAAGTTTCATTTACAATGTACGATCGCGTATGCACGCTTAAACGCCATTGGCTACATTTTCTTCATTTTCTAATCGAATCATTGGCGGGAAATTTCGTTGAAAATTGGAGCAATTTAAATTATAGATTACGGGACATTTTTATATATATATATTTTTGTTTAAATATCTCTTAGAATTTTAAATTGATTTTTATAAAATTTTCATAGCAATACATATTTCTTATATCATTGAAAACATATTTTTTTTCATTTCTCTCTCTTTTTTTCTTTTCTTTTTTTATTCTTTCATTAAAATTTTTAATTTAAATTTAATATATAACATATCTAAACTTTTGATAAAGTAATCTTATATATTTCGCCGTAAAATTTCAATTGGTAATGATTTCGAATAACCATCCTTTACGAATGTAATAGATTTTATTAAAATGTTGTTACGACGATCTTCGTATTACATCGAATAGAATACTTTCAATAATTATCCTTGAGTTTTTCTAAGTAACCATTTTTTATGATTGAATGTTCATCAATATGGATTAATTTTTATTCTACGGTATTCCAGTTGTAAGCTTTTATAATACTATAATCGTATTCTAAGAGTCAACTAACAGTCAGCTATCAAGAAATTTATAAAAATGACTCATCCAATTGTTTATTTAACGAGAAAGGAATCAATATCTAGCTGTCATAGATTGCACAGGTACCAATAATTAATGTCTAAATGTATATGTGTATATATATATATATATGTATTATATTATAAGGTTAACAACAGTTAATAGTAGATATATCGTTTTTATGAAGGTATTAATTTTTTTTTTTATCATTATAGTTATAATCTGAGCGATGAAGAAAATAAAATGATATATGGAAAATGTAACAATTTTTGGGGACATGGACATAATTATATTGGTAATTAAGATATAAACATAATAAATTAATTTTTTATTATATAATAATAAATTAAAAATTATGAGCATTATTATAAAATTTTTAATTTATTGCAGTTGAAGTTACAGTCCGTGGACCATTAGATCCTATAACTGGTATGGTTATGAATATATCTGATTTAAAAAGGTACATGAAAAATGTATTAATGGATAGACTGGATCACAAAAATTTAGACAAAGATGTATATTATTTTAAAAATGTTGTATCGACCACTGAAAATTTAGCTATATATATTTATAATGAATTGAAAAAGGAATTGCCTAATCCAGATTTATTATATGAGGTAAAAATTCATGAGACCGATAATAATATTGTATATTATAGAGGAGAGTAAATAATATTTTTTTATGATAATACAAGGGACAAATAATATAACAATAATAAATAATATAAGGGACAAATATAATATAACAAAGAATTACTAATACTTCCATAAATAATGGAATATATGTTATCATATTTTTTTTCAGATAATTATATATTTTTATAAATTGTCTGTAATTATATATTTTTTATATCTCATAATTTTTATTATATTAAAATTTAACATACTTAATTTTTTTGGTTTATATATTTATTATAATCTTATTATAACACATGTATTATTTATATCATAAATTAATACATTGATACAAATCTTTATTTTATGTGTATATATATTCAAATATATATGCTTTTCCCTAGATTCTAAATACACAATCTTAGTATATACATATGTAAGTCCATATATATGTGTTTGTTATGCATATGTAGGATATACTTATATATAACTACAAAATATTTTGTTCTTTTCTTGCTCGAGAATATAATGTACTTTTAAAACATATAAAAACTTCCGATACTGTGGCCATGCAATTTTACAGAATACTGTATGATACATAATTAAATATCACCACATGTGTCAATATCATTACATGTATAAGTAAATTCCATTTACATATAAGACATTCAGTTTGAGACATATATTTTAATTTACAAAATAAAAAACTATGCCATTTACAAAATAATTCTTCATACCTATTTAGGATCAATTATCAATTAATATATATAAAATTTTATAAATAATCGTAAATTATATATGATAAAAGAGAATTTAAATAAAATTTTATTTTCAATTAAATTTGTAATAACTAATCGTAAAAAATAATTTCAATGACAAATATATCATTTCTTATATACTGCTCGGTATAACAATCTTACATTTAGCTCAAATATATAAGAACATATCTTTTATAAAATAGATATACAAAATATCTTATTAAGCACATCATTGTTTCAGTTTATTCTTTAATCTACTATTACTTTATTAATTTAATAATAAATGCACATTATAGCCTTATAGATATTTATAATATTCTAAATTAATTATATGTTGCTATTTGTATCAATTTTAACATAACTTTTAATTGTCACATATGGTATACCAAGTTCAAAATCATCTCTTGGCCAATATCGAAGTGTAGGCGATTGTTGTGGTCTTTCTTCCTTGACAGAAAAATAAGCAAAGAGTACTGCTGCTGTATAGCTTGCTATAAAAATGAATAGATGCCACAAAGCATGAAGATATGGGAAATTTAAATTCAGCCAAGTATCGCAGAATAAACGATCATTTAACCAACATGTAACAGCTAATATCCATACAGCGCCACAACGGAGACCTAATCTATACACCCTCATTGATGTCGTTCTTGGGGAGTGGAAGAAAAAAGAAGTATAGACAATTAGAAAAAAGTATAGATAAAAAGAAGTAAGATAATTAAAATAAACTGAATATTAAATATAATAAAAAAGTATGAACAAATATCAAGTATACCTTTTTAATTCTATTATCATAAAACCAAATGCAGGTATACCAAGACTCATTAAAGCAAATGCATTTAGTGCTGGATGTACTAATGCTAAACCAGTAGCTATTAAAGTCGGAAACGTAGCAAACATTGAAAAACGTTTTCTGTCATTTCGAAAAACATTTGGAAAATATCTTCTTGGGAAAAACATACAAAAACCTGCCATGTATACCCATAATATGGCTAACTCATCCAAAAGCTGGCCTGTAATAATAACAATTAACATTTATTCCAATTGATATATACATATATATATTATCTATCTTATTAATTTTTATTGCACATTTTACCTATTAGAGATAAAGTTGCATGAAAATAGGCACTACTCAGGCCCACTATCATAAGTAGAAACCATATTACATGAATTCCTGGATTTACAAATCTTCCATAATCACGAAAAAGATGCATGAGTACAGGTGGAAGTAATAAAAAAACTACATTGCTTAACTGAAACAAAAAAGTTTTTATATTCTTTATGTGTGTGTGTATGTGTGTGTGTGTGTGTGTACATATATAAAATAATTCTTTTATGATAAAAATGACAAAGGAAATATATCATGATGAAATGAATCATCCTTTCTTTGACATAAAGGTCTATAAAACTTATATATGGACAAAGAAAATTATTATTATAATAATATATCTTATATAAATTATATCACCAACCGTATTCATAAATTCTGCAATGCTGGGTGATATACTATAATTTCCCTCACACCAATCTATTGGAGAACTTCCAGCTTCAAAAGGTTTCCACATGTTGATATTCCTTTGTTTCCAAATAATCCTCAGTTCAATTGTGCAGATTTATAATCATTTATATATTTACATTCTATATAGATAAAATTTGTTATATTTATATTTTATATATCGTATAGCTCTAAAAGATAAGATAAATAATATAAAGAATGAAATAATTGAACGTGATAATGAAATTTATTTTAATAAAATATCTACCTGACATAAAGAGATCACAAAACGCAAACTCCGACTGAGCCGCATAAGCGGAACTTAACACATTTATATATGGATACTATGTCGTAAGAATTCGACGAACAATAATATACAAAAGATTCAACATTTTATTTCTTTAATTATTATATTTATTTTAAAAATCATAAAGAAATTAATAACAATAACAATAGTGTTTAGAGTTTTGCGATAATGACAAGAACTGTCAAAACTATCGAACTTTATTTATATAATGTGTGTGTGTATGTGTTATATATTATATGATCTCTTTCGCACAACTCTTTATTACATACACACATATGATAATCAACCAATGAGAGGTAAGAAACGATTTTCTTTTAAGTCTTATATACATGAAGGTGCATTGTAACAACGACATAACTTACATAGAAATAATTCTATATAGTCAATAGTCGAATAGTAGTCGGTCATAGTTGACTGTGAATTTGGATACGTTTAAACAACGCATAATGATATAAACGCATCGCCGTAAAGAAAGCAAGCAGTGTATTTTTTTTTGGAAATTTCTTCAATTATTAAAGTTTACGAAGATTCATTAAAAGATGTAAGTAATTTGTATCGATAAAAATCCATAAGAATTTAATTGAGAAAGTAAATTTTTGTTTTTGTTTTGTTCAAATAGGTTATATAGGTATTGCAAAACATAGTATGTTATATTGCAAAACATAGTATATATATGTCACGTGATAATATGTTTATTTATAATTTCATTTATTATTTAGGTCATCCTTAACAAAACCTAAGTCAGAAATGACACCAGAAGAATTAGCAAAGAGGGAAGAAGAAGAGTTTAATACCGGACCCCTTTCAGTACTAACTCAATCGGTAAAGAATAATACGCAAGTATTAATAAATTGTAGAAATAACAAAAAGTTACTCGGTAGAGTAAAGGCATTTGACAGACATTGTAATATGGTATTAGAGAATGTAAAAGAAATGTGGACCGAATTACCACGTACAGGCAAAGGAAAAAAGAAGGTAATTATTTTACATGTCACGTGTATTTTGTGATATCTATTAATTTCTTTGTATACTTAACATTTTTAGGCAAAACCAGTTAACAAGGATAGACTTATCACAAAAATGTTCCTCCGTGGAGACTCTGTCATTTTGGTTCTTAGAAATCCTTTGGCAACCGCCTCGGGCAAATAATTATTTAAGCATTACACAAATATATTAGATTTGGTAAAACAGAAAAATAAATGTTTTAATATAAATCACTCGGATATGATGTTTATTAAGTTACTGATAAACCTTATGTATCATTTTTTGACATACATTTATTCAGAATTTTATAAGTATTGAATAAAATCAATGAAGCCTTTTTAATGTATTTATTAAGAACCTTATGTAAAATCATCAATCTTTCTCAGCGATTGCTGTTAAATGCTTATCAATTTCTTGTTCTGTCAGTACACTATAAAAAAAAAAAAAAAAGAAAAACCACAGATTAATATTAAATTACATATTTTATATACTAGATTATTAAAATATATAATTACCGGAACTTAGGATTGTCTTTCGATACCACACCAACCTCAATCTCTGTTGGTTTAAAATCAACAGATAAAACCGTAGATAAACAAGTAATAGCTAATTGAATAGTTTCATCAAAATCGTAATTCTGTTTTTTCTTTAACTTTTTCTCTAGATAAGAATTAGCTTCTGTTTGTTTAGCGCCAACTGATATAGCTTTATATCCACAGAAATAACCAGCTGGATCAGCTTTATAAATACAAGGACCTTTTTCTCTATCATATGCAATAAGCATCATAGAACATCCCAATGGTCGCATTTCTGCATTTTGTGTATATACTTGACTGATGTCTGCAACACGCCGGCATAATGCATCTACGGGTATTTCATAACCATGTTTATATTTAAAATGAGCAGCTTCATATCTTGCTCGTTGTACTTGAGATTTACTATCCGCTGTAAAAAAAAAAAAAAATATCAGTTAATTATAATCTTCTTATAAGAAGAATATAAAAAATATGAATAACTTACCTATCATGCCTGTCATAACACAACCAATATGTTCTGTAAGCTGAAATACATGGGTAACACTAGAAGCATCTAACAACTTATCCTGTAATAAAAAGTTATACAAACATAGAATGAATAATTGCTCAAAGCTGATCTCTCATTGAAAATTTTTCTTAAAGAGGTTATCTTACAGGTACTTTCTTTTGTGTTGCAAAAACTGCAGTATCTACACCTTTTACAGCAACCGATGTTAGACCTCCTTGATTAATGGCTTTAAATGCATATTCTGTAAAAAGAGAAATTCATAAAATAATTATTAAATAAGTTTGAAAAATTCGAATACGCCATGTCATGATACAGTAATGTGAAAACTTGAAAATTTATATTTTAACTTTTATGAAAAGCATAATAAATTTAATGTGTATCATTATATTAAATAAAATATTTTTTATGACTTACCTACTTGATAAAGCCGACCTTCTGGCGAAAAAATCGTAATGTGTCTATCAAAGCCTGCACTGCTGCCTCGCGCCATGTTGCTAATGACAAAATTTCATGGATATATTCAATGAAACGTCAACTCATGCTACCAATCGTTCGTTCTGATCAATTTACATCGAATATTTATTATAATAATTATTCTTTTTAATTCATATTGTAATACATAACTAAAACTATTATTATACATTTTATTATTAAACTTTTGATTTGTTATAATTTGGAATTTAATGTAACTTCTAATTTGATTTAATTTTTGTCCATTAACTGTGAGCGCAATGAGCGTTAGATATATTAAATTATCTTTGAGCAAAAACAGTTTTTTATTTTTTTTTTTTTTTAAGATAATTGAAAATCCTAAAAAGTTGTAATTTTTTATATTTTATTTAAATTATTTTTTTTTTCCTTTGAAATTGTTCATTTAAATCTATCGAATAATTTCAACTTTCATCTCTACTTTATAATTTGTCCAAATATAATCTATCGCAGGATATTATTTTACCACGAGAGTTTTGATTCTCAAGTAGATAATATTGGCGCGTTCTACGTAATTCGTTCAGTGTATTAAACCTAAAGCATTAGGACGGGTTAGTGTTACGAACAGTATATTAACATTTAATAAGCCGTTTATTTTTGAAGAATTTTTAATGCAATAAAATGTCGATTGAAAATGCAAATAATAAAAGTAATTCCATTGAAAGTGAAGATGTATCATCCCAAA
This sequence comes from Vespa mandarinia, assembly GCF_050613455.1. Taxonomy (NCBI): domain Eukaryota; kingdom Metazoa; phylum Arthropoda; class Insecta; order Hymenoptera; family Vespidae; genus Vespa; species Vespa mandarinia. The sequence goes on from NC_140811.1 coordinate 1,651,758, forward strand.
TGAAACAGGAACTTAAGGATAGAGCTGAAAGAAACAGACAGAAGGCATTATTGTTAAAAAATTCTAAACTTGTAGCTCATCCATATGCAAAAGGGTATGCTTTTAATAATTAATATTAATTTAATTTAATTTAATTTAATTTAATAATTATAATTAATTTTATATTATAAATATAAATTAATAGAATCAAACAATGGTTAATTAATCTTTACAATTGATGTTTCATTTCATTTAAATTTGAATTAATATTTTTTTTCTACATTATCTTTGTTTATTAAATGTGACCTTTACTTACTTCGTTGTTATTTTGTCTTTGTAAAGTGAAAATGATGAATCTTCCAAGGGTAGAGCAATAAAGGTTCAAGGAAAACGTGTTGTTGATAGTGGAGGTGGATTTCTTATAGAAGAAAATGACGAATTGGAACAACAAATGGTAAACAATTTATAAATTAATAATGATCTATAAATTTTTATTTTGTTCAGGATTTTCTATTTTTTTCTTTTTTTACAATTACTCCGATTTAAAAATACATTGGAAATATCTTTGTTCTCTTTTTTTATTAGATAAACATCGTAACAGAACCTGCACCCTTTATCAGTTCATTACCTCATTGCAATGATTGTAATAAAGAATTTAAAGATTCTTATCTTCTTCAAACTTTTAATCTGGAAGTATGTGATGCATGCAGGTATGTAATATAACTAAATATTGAAATAAAAGATGTATTGTTATTATTATAAATATTTTAATCTTTTTTTTTTATTTTTCTTTTTTTATTTTATTTTTTTTTTTTAGGGATAGCGAGGACAAACATTCTCTGATCACCAAATCAGAAGCTAAACAAGAATATTTGTTAAGAGATTATGATTTTGATAAAAGAGAGCCAGCATTAAAGTATATCGTTAGAAAAAATCCTCATAATCCACGTTGGGGTGAAATGAAGTTATATTTACATTTACAAATAGAACAGAGAGCTTTAGAGGTTTGGGGCTCAGAAGAGAAATTGTTAGAAGAAAAAGAAAAACGTGATTTGAAGAAAGAGGAAACGAAAATAAAACATTTTAATAAAAAGGTAATTCTATTATAATAATACAAGACTTTTTTTTGTAAATTTATTTTAATTTAAGTGAAATATAAATAGTAATATTATATTAACGTTTACTTAATGTAGATTAAAAGACTGAGAATGCAAGTAAGAAGTTCTCTCTACAATAAAACGACAAAGGCCAATCACGTTCATGAATTTGGAGAGGAAATTTATAATGAGACTGATGATACATATTCCCATACATGTTTGTCATGTGGATATGACGAAATATATGAAAAAATGTAATGTATTACTTATGCTTTTATTATTAGGTCATTATTATACTATTATTTATATCGCATTAAGAAATATGGAAAAGAAACCAAAAATATCAATGGTATCAAACATTTTTATAAAAAAAAAAAATTAGTTCTAATATCATTTGTCCTGAAACGAGGAAATTACAAACATAAATAAATGAAAACATTAAAATCTTAAAATATATTTAGAAACATTATTATTTTTATATAGTAGTGTAGATTTTTACATTTTTTTATTTCGTACATAATTATTAACATACTATACATAATGTACATAATAATTAAATCGTTTTTTTGTTAAAATAACACAGCATTTAGTTACAGTAAATCTGTTTAATAATATATATTAAAAGTATAATTATATTCGACCTATTACAGTCTACACCTAGTGCAGTCTTTATTTGATAAAATTAAATCGAAATACCATTTACTTAAAAATATTGCACTAATATCTTCAAAATAAGAATTTCTATATATAAATTATTTATGTCTATATTCTTATTGTGATAAAAAAGAATAAAATATGAATTTTTCATATACATTTGTACATGTGAATTTATGAATATAATATAGAAGTATTTTATATTCATAAATTTCACAGATCATAATAAAAATCTAGACATAAAATAATACGATACTAAACAACAGAAAATAATTATACTTTAAGTAAACAATTTATGTACATTAGCGTATTTGCTTTTATCTTTAGGCTTATTTTTCTCTAAAAAAAGTTTTTTGATGTTCTATTGTCATGTTCATCTTTTATAGGAAGAAATATCTATATTTTAACATTGTATTTCTTTGGGAGACAAAAAATAATGTGATAGTTCATACAGTATTACCTTTTTTTCTTCATAATCACATTAAAAGGTATACCATAAATATTACTAAAACTTACTTTAATATTCTGAACACTGTTTTGGTAAAGGTAGTGATATACTTGGTACTGATAGTTTTTCTTCTTTAGTACTTTGCACAATGCTCATTGGATTACTTACTGTTGTCGATGATCTGAAATCAAAATTATTTCTTAAATTATAGTATAGCAAATATTATCATGAAATTTAAATAACATACCTGTTATGCCTAAGATGACTTTTGACTAAATGTCCAGCTGTTAGAGCAGCCAATAGAGATAATTCTCCTGCAAGCACTGTAGCACAAACTATCCTTGCTAATCTACTGGCATTTTCACCAGGTTGTTCTATATTTGCTCCTTTTACACCTAACATAGCTAAACACGCACTTTGTGCTGGAAGTCCTGTTCCACCTCCCACGGTACCTATTTCAATACTTGGCATTGTGCAAGAGATATATAAATCTGTACCATCTGGTCCCGATGGTTCCATCAGTGTCATGCAATTGCTACTGGTCACATTTTGTGCAGGATCTTGTCCAGTAGCTATAAAAATGGCAGTCACTATATTCGCGGCATGAGCATTAAATCCTCCTATGCTACCCGCTATTGCTGATCCTATCAAATTTTTGCTTATATTGACATCCACTAATGCATGAACAGATGTCTTTAGTATATTTGTCACTATTTCTGATGGCACCACTGCTTCACAAACTACACTTTTACCTCTACCTTCAATCCAATTTACAGCGGCTGATTTTTTGTCTGTACAGAAATTACCACTGAGAGATAAAACTTCCATATCAGGGAAATATGATTGCACTGTCTGTAGAGATTTTTCTGTTCCCTTTGAAAGCATGTTCATTCCCATAGCATCACCAGTTTTGGCTACGAAGCGAATAAATAAATGTCTTCCTGCATTTCGTACATTAATTTTAATCAATCTAGCAAATCTGCTAGTTTGATCAAAACTAACTTTCATTTTTTGAAAGTTTTCTTGAGTTTGCATCCATGACATGGCTTCGCTTGCTCTAACGATATTCGGAAACCGAACAACCGGTCCTCTTGTCATACCATCTGCTAATAGACGGCTTGTTACTCCGCATTTTAATAATGCTCTACTACCACGATTAGTAGATGCCACTAAACAACCTTCGGTCGTAGCCATAGGAACGTGAAAATATTCTCCATCGATTAATAAAGGTCCGGCAATGCCAACAGGTACTGGTACATAACCAATAACATTTTCACAACAGGATCCTAGTACTTTTGAGTAGTCATAGTTTTTAAATGGTATTTCCAGTAAATCATCAGTAAAATTTCCAGTAGTGCTTAATAAGAGTCGTCTGATACCGACACTTCTTTCCATATCTCCAACAGCTTTTTCCAATTGATATGCAGGTATATATTTATTTTGTACTAAATTAATGATCTCTGTATCCGTTAGTGCGTTTGTTCCAAGCTAGAAATAAATAAGGAATATCGTTTTACAATAATATTTATTAATAATTAACAAAGAAATACATTTTACTTACTTCAGATCGATAAATTTCAAGACACTCTTCTAAATTTCTTGGTTCAATATGCTGATGTGATGAATCTTTATTACTTGATGTATCCGTAGAATTCATTTTTTCATCAGTTTGTATTTCTTTATCAACAAGTTCTACGTTATGCTCATTTATTACTTCTATCCAATCATTATTTATTTCGGATAATGGAAAGACTGATCGTTGATTAGACATTATACCTTCGAACCGTCGTCTTAATGAAATATCCATCTTTTCTGTAGTAATAGTTTCTGATTCAATTATGTTCTCTGTATTATCTTCTTGGAATCTCAATTGTTTTGCTATGTCTCCTTTATCTTCAAAGAAAATGAATTTAATGGCCAATGCCAGAAGTAGAATTAATATAACTATATTTTCCGCACTAACTGATAACCAATTCATTAAATATTCTTTAATCTCTGAATGTTTCTCTGTTTCGTTATATGCGTTTACTACAATTTGTGAAATGGTTGGAATTGCACCTTCCACTGTATGCTCACTTCCACTACTTTTAAATGGCCAACGGCTGCAACCAAAGAATGATGAAATATAGAATACAAATATAACAATGAAAAATATAGATATCTACATTTAAATACTACATTAGTATATTCAATTACAAATTGGATGTTCACAATAAGATACTTTGTTTATATATAGGATGTTCTTCCATCAACGTTTTTTCTTAAACTGAAGTAGACTTAAAGAGACGATAGTAACGTGACAAAAGATACTAGAACTATGTGATATTTATTTTTAAACTCTCATTTTACTCTGTATAGAATGCCAATACATTTCTCATGTAATATTTAAACTCACTATGGATCGACATTATATTTATATATATTATTTATCGATATGACTTTTATCTGATGTTATTTTTATCATTTTTTCTTTTTTTAAAAAAGAAGAAAATCATAAGATTTACGGCGTATTTTTGTATTGAAATCTGTAAATATTTGTAAAACCGACTGTAAAAAAATCTTGTGTATAGAATACGGAAATTTAAACTTAAAGAGTTAAAATATATATATATATATATATAATATATATATATATATATATATATATTATATATATATATATATATATATATTATATATATATATATATATATATATATATTTTAACTTTTATATATATATAGTTATTCACACTAGATTGTAAAATCCCGCGAAATATGTAGAAATGTTCGAAATATATCATATTTCACAATGACGTTAAACCATTCATTGAATATGAACTAGATGTATACCTATGTCAGTGTCACAATGTGAACCTGACCCGTTAAATTTAAGAATAAATATTGCTACACAATTGCAAACGTAGAAATGTGTGTAGCAAAGGTTAGAGATGGCCGCGATAACTTTTTTCCTTTCTTAGAATTTTATAGAGAGCTTACTGTGTTATATTCTGAAAGATTGCGATGTATGAAAGATAGATTATTTTCAAGTTAGAAGGAAATTTATTGTTAAAATACCTGTTTGCATGAACCACGGATAAACCAGCAATCATAATTAATTTAACACGTTCTACTACAGGATTTGGTTTTTGTTCCTCTTCGTTTATAGAATACATCATAAAAATCTTATCTGCAGTTAATGGACCCATAGTGTGACTTCCCCGAGAAAGCTGCGGCAAATGTGAAATGTTAAACACGCGCTTGACATAAATATAATAATGAACAAGTTTTTTTTTTGTCTTTTTTTTCTCTTTTTTCTTTTTTTTTTTCTTTTTTTTTTTTTTTTTCTTATTCATATAATTACCTCGAGAATGAGTGATAAGCACGCGGGATAGAATGTCAAGAACACAACGTAATTTACAATTGCACCAAGACATGCAAAACTGCAGAGTGTCTCTAATCGTTTAAACCCTGATAAAGAGCCTATTCCAATGAGAAGTGTTTCGACTAGAGTATCCAATGTTATGGTTGGACCCAAAAGAGACATACCGCGTGCAATATTAGTGCGTACTTCTTCTTGATTTCTTGAACTTAATGCGAATTGTGCTAATATAGCAGCTTTCGAAAGATCAATCAATAATAAGAAAAAGAAGAGTGCATCCCTATAAATAAAAAAATTTTTGCATAAAGAATTAAATCGACTACCTTAACTGAAATATATTTTCTTATTCCCATCATTACGAAATACTTGGTATATAAAATATATGAGGTATAACAATTTAGAGAATTGTGATGTCAAAAAAAAAAAAAACAATAACAAAATAAATCTAAATGATTTGTTTATTACGATAATGTATTTGATTTTATGATATAAATAACTTACTTTAGATCGAAGATGCTGCGACCAAAATTTACAATACTAGATGTAAATATAACGCTTGAAAAAATTATAAATAAGCCAGCGATACCTGCACATAAAAAAGTTATTAATAAAACTTTAATATCTATATTTATTTATTCATATGGAATATTATAAATAAAGATTTATGTTATAAAATTGTCGTTTACATTTAATCTTTAATATGCATAAAAGTGAAACTTTATAAATAATATCGAATTTTCATTATAAATGTATTTACCTAATATATATTTTGAACCGAGTTTCTGAAGATTTCGAAATTGATGATATGTAAAAAGGATTGCGAGACATCTTATTATAGTCATTACTATAATTTCCACAGCGTTCAAATCCTAATCGATCAAAAATACATTTTATTGAAAAAAAAAAAATATATATATATATATATAACTATTAATTTTTGAAATATTATTTACTTACGTCAGGGTTACATCGACCATGCCGACAATTTACTGTTACTGGTAAAACATCAGCATCGTGAGTTTGTCCATTTCCAGTATCCATATTCAACATACAAGCTGTTAGAGTCAATGTTGTTACAATCACTTCTAATGGATGACTAGCACAAAATCTGCCATGTACTTCAAAGAGTTTTGCTAACATTTTGCCCAATTTTCTTTTTCTTTTTTCCTTCCAATATCCAAATCTATAAAATATATTTTCAGAATAAAAATTAAGCATTTGAAAGCATTTTACTCGAAATAAAAAACAGAAAAAAATAGAAAAATTACGTCAATTTTCGAGTAAGAAAAGAAAAAAGCGTAAAGAAATAAAAGGGGAATACAACGTAAAAATAAATATAATAATTAAAAAATAAAAATGGAAGGTCGAGAATATAATTAATATTGATATATTATTTTGATAATTATAATAATTAAATTTAAAATAATTAAAATATAATAATTAAAAAATAAAAATGGAAGGTCGAAAATATAATTAATATTGACATATTATTTTGATCTATTACATTATGTAATATTGCATTTACGAATGGATTGTTTTATTTTATGAATAATAAATTTTACGAATAATAAATTTTATGAATAATAAATGAGTAATAAGCGAAAAAATATTTGAAAATTATGTGTAATAAACTGAAACAGAAAAGGAAAAAATAAAGTTAGGACAAGCAAGTTTTTAAAGAGAATGTTTTCTTAATTTAATTTTCTTAGTATAATATACGAAATAAAAAAAAAAGGAATAAAGTAAAAAATGATAAAATTTTCTAATTGATATTGATTAATGAATAGAAATCAAATGACATTGATTATCAAAAGAAATTATTTATCTTTAATGAATGCATTATTAATTATCTGTTTTATAACATAATGAATAATGATAAATATTCTACTAATTTTTCTTTTCAATTATTCACAAAAATAAAAGGAAAAGAGAAAAAAATAATATTTTATAATAAATAATCGCACAAGAACAGTATCGATCTAGAATTTTATCATTCATTATTTTCTTACGTATAACTAGAAAAAAAGAAAAAAAAAAAGAAAAAAAAAAAAAGAAAAAAAAAAAGAAATACACGTCTGTTGAGATTGGTGACTTTCAAATAGTTAATAAAATAACTCTTAAGATAAGAATTTGTACATAACTAATTAATTAATTATCTTTTTTCATGATTAATACGTTCCGTGCCATATGTACCACCGGTGGTACACGTTAAACTTGATCTTTAAATGGTTTGGCACGAAAAATGTTAATGATGAATATTTAATAATATTTGCTAAAATAAATTTAATTCAAAAGTTCACTAATTAAGTTGACACAACTGTTTCGAAATTTATAAATATGTTTTTTTTGACTGTTTATAAATAAGTAAGAATAAATTATAAAACATAGAGTTTAGCTATAAACGTAGAAATTAGCATGGAAATCTTATTACTATTAAATTTTATATCTATATAGTATATATATTAGTAATAGTATATATATATATATATATATATATATATATATATATATATATATATATATACTAAATTTGATTGCATGATACTAAATTTACATTTACAACTATGTTTACATGAATATTAAAAAAAGAAAAAAAAATAAGGAAATAAAAAGAGCAATTTAATTTTTTAACCCTTAAAAACGCGTAATTCAATGAAAGCAATAATATTAAAAAAGAAAATTACACTACATCTGGCGTAATTGCGTTAAACCGCAAAACCGCATGAATCTCTTATACGTATATAAATTATTTTCGAGAATTACGTTTTCTTTTTCAAAATACAGGCAGCTATTATATATATATATATATATATATATATATATATATATATATATATATATACAAATAGTATATTTTTACACTTTCTTTGACATTCACCTTTCACACAAATTCAAATGTTGCAATGCCTGCAATTGAATGTCGGACTCACTCTCACTCTTACCCTCCCCCCCCCCTCTCTCTCTCTCTCGTTCACTCTCACACTTTATCTTTTTTCCTTTTATACACACTTTTCCATCTAACGTTTCTCCTTCGAACGCTTACAAGAGCAAGTCGGGAGAGAATGAGATCGTTTTTTAGCTGAAGCGATTTTTTGAACTTGAACGGATCATAGAAGTATAATAAAAACAGACTTTCGATCGTGTGTTCCACTTTTATGCATGACCTCGTGAACAAACGACGTTTATTTTCATCAATTTTCTTGTTATAAACAGATCTGATCAAAGAAAATAATTATTTTCTAATAAAAACGTTACTCATATGCGATTCAAAGGAAAAAAAAAAAAAAAAAAAAAAAAAAAGAGGAGAAAAAACCTCTCGACTTTTCTATGATGAGATGCATATACAGAATGTCATGTAAATCATGATATAAGCGACCGATTGATGATTTTACAAGGAGAGATAATTCAAAAAAGCAAAAGAAAAAAAAAAAAAAAAAGGATAGAGAGAGGAAAAAAGAATAATATTTTTTTTCATTTAAAACTTCGTTTCCGAGAAAAATAAGTTTGAAGATTAGTCGGGTACACGTATATTAATTATCAGTTTTTATTCATGTTGCTTTCTATTTCTCCACTTTTTTTTTTTTCGAAGATTTCTTAATAGAATTATTATAGGAATACGTATAAAATATATTAATACGTAATTGCGGAAATACGACAACAGTAATAATATAATCAAATTCATCGTTCTCAAAAATGAAATGTTAAACAAATATATATTATTCTTTTCTTAAAATTTATTTTTGCAGGTAAAATCACTATCTAACGTCGCAAATATCATGCTTTTGACAACACTTTTTATAGATATGCATACACACACATATATATATATATATATATATAGATAGATAGATAAATAGATAGATAGATAGATAGATAGATAGATAGATAAATACATATATGTACATAAGAAATAATAACACCAAAATTTTGATTTAATTCCCTCCAATATATGTTTTAAGATAACTTTTCAAGGAATAAACTGTTTCGTAGAAGTTCAAAGTTGGCTCATGTGTATGATATGATATATATATATTCTCTCTTCCTCTATATGATACACATACGTCACATACTAACGTACCAGTTTCGTCCACTTTACTGCTGACGAAGATGACAAGACGTCCACCTCTCAAGAAAACTAACAGAAACCTCGATCTTTTTGTCTTCTTTTTTGTCTTGCTATCTTCTCTGTCCCTTTCTTTTATATCTTTTTCGAATGAAAATTAAAAAAAATTCACGATGATTTTTACGTAAAATCCCGTTAAACGATGGATGTCAAAGAGCGCGCGAAAACTCACGTGCCGGAGTATCTCGTAGACTCCTCGTCAAATTCTTACTTTCGTCGAAAGTGACAGAGAAGCGATCTCGAGGGGAAAGAAGGGAGTAAGAGGTAGAACTAACAAACGCAATCGGATAGAAAGTGGCAAGGTGAAACCGTAAGACGACACTACACGCTCGAAGAGAACCGAAAGTCTTTTTCGAATGAACATGAATTCGTAAGAAACGCGGTCGCAAACAACGACGACGACAACGACGGGGATGATCTATAACTCAACAAATTAAAAGGCACGAAGACGAAGACGAGGACGAAGACGAAGACGACGATCAACGGACAACGTCTGCACTCGAGCCAACGAACAGAAATGAACTTATACTGCCCATCGCATCGAGGTCTCCTTCATTGATTCTCTTTTCTTCTCTTTCTGATCCTCCCCACCATTTAAAATACAAAGACCAAACGGAACGTTTGATATTCGGGGATATACATAAAAGTTGTTGCCAGTATTTATTTACATTTTTTTCTTTTTTTTTTTTTTTTTTTTTTTTTTTTTTTTTTTTACAGTGAAATTCATACAATAATTAAATCAATCGTTTATGTCTCTTCTATTTCTGGCTTTATTATTATATTAACAAAATTTAAATGTTTGAGATAATTTTTAACCGTTGGCCATCAAAGTATATTGATAAGTCATTTAAATTAACATTATGAAATAAATAGAATCAAAATTTTGTAAATATATTATATCGATATAATTATATACATTAAATATAATTTACTAGATATAACTATTAACTTATCGGAAAAAAAAAGAAAAAAAAAGAAAAAAAAAAAGAAAACAAGGTTAATGTTTATTGAAAAAATATGTATTTAAATTACAAATTTATTCTTATATATTATTACCTACTTTTGAATTTCAAACTTATTATCTTAGTTGGGGTTGGTCTTTTATGATAGATCCGATAATACATTATCGGCAAAAAACAAATATAAAAAGCAAAATAAGTAAAATTAAAATAAGAAAAAATGAAGGAGCCGTTTTTCTTGTCGATAAGATTGATTACCTTCTTTCTTATCGTGAATTAATTATCACAGATGAATAAATTTAAAAATAGATTTTATAATAAAAACTTTTAGTAATGACACATTTTTGGAGATAGTCTTGTCATTTTCTTTTTTTCCTGTTTTTTCTTTTGTTAATATAATCAAACATAGATGTTATAATTGTACAACGAGTGAAAAGTGAATTTGTGTTAATATATTTTAATTATCAAACATGCATAAAATTTCCTAATCGATAGTAAATGCAATTGATAAGTATGTTACAATACTATCTCGTTAGAGTTAATAGCGAAAATGAAACTTACGCAACTAACAGGACGCGTTTGCCATTAAGAAAGAAAGGGAAAAAAAAAGAAAAAAAAAAAAGAGTAAAAAAAAGAAAAGAAAAAAAAAAGAAAAAAAGAAAAGGAAAAGGAAGAATGTAGTTAAGCGATAGTTTACTATGATTTTTTTATTTGCTAATGATCCAAAAGAAAAAAAAAAAAAAAAGAAAAAAAAAGAAATATATGTGAAGGCCATCATATAATATCCTTTCTCTTTGTATTTATTCTTCGTGAAAATTATTGTTTGATTCATAATCAATGATACAAAACGTTAGACGTAAAAAATTTAATTACGCCCTATTCAATTTCGTCAAAAATATTTTATAGCAAATAAAAAGAAATTTCTCTTTCTAAGATATATAATATATCGCGCGTCTGTCTGTGTGTGTGTGTGTGTATGTCCTTAGAAATACATCCGAAAGTTTTTCTCGCGCTTTCTCTCTCTTAAATCAAGTTCACGGTCTAAAGAAGATTAGAAACGGACGTAACTATTTCCCAAACACAGAGAATATTTCAAAATAACTCCTTCGTTCTCTCCATCCTATCTTTTCGAGAAAACCAAAATAAGAGCTTTGTCGTCGTTCTAAGATATTCTAAATTCATCCGAAATGTTTATCCTAAGCGCTTACGTACGTGGTTTCTGTGCTTTTGTATGGAAAGCAAAGATCTGGATGGAAAGAGAAACGATGAAAGAGAAGAAAAGAACGATGAAAGTAACGAAATCCATAATCGAAGATTACGTAATCATGAAAATATATACTGATTAAACATTTACTGCGAAATAAACGAACATTTATCTTTTTGAAAAACCATATGATCGAAGAAGATACTATCAAATATATTTAAATAAATTATACGTTAACCTTCCCTATTATTTAATAATTTTGTTCTGTCGAAAAAAAAATAAAAAATTCACTCATTCGAAAGTTATAATAGAATCATTAATATTGGTATAATTAAATACATTAATTAGTCTTTTTTCACGACTTTTTAAGGTATTTTTTTTCTTTTTTCTTTTTTTTTTTTTTTTTTCAGATTGTAAAACTACAAGCTAAACTTGTACAACTATATTACTAAGTTTATCATAATCTGAGGAAAAAGAAAAGAAAGAAGTCTCGAAAAGTCGATCTTTAAAATTATTTAAAAACAATAAATCCGTTCTGTATACGTATAATATTTAATCTATTATATGTAACTATATATTTATTCATATAAATGTATAACGTCAGAATAATATAACGTCAGAATAATATGACGTTATAGAGGGTTAACGAATAATTTATCATTTTCTTGATAACAATTATAATATTAAATCTACTGTACGTAACTGTATATTTATTCATATAAATGTATGACGTCAGAATAATATGACGTTACAGAGGGTTAACGAATAATACATCATTTTCTTGATAACGATTACGTCTGGGATTATAAATAAAGTTGATATAATTTCTCGTTAATAGATCAAATAACCCAATTTAAAGTTTCAAATGAATTTTATAATTAGATTAAATTATTTTTTCCTTTAAGGGATATCCAATGCGTTGTATCAATATGTCTGTTACATTTTTATCTTCTTTGAGATAAGATATATATTTTATGAAGAAAAATATAACTGAATTATATTTACAATTAAAATAGGAATTCTACTTAATTTTCTAAAACTAGAAAAATTTCTAAAACTAGAATTAGAGTTACGAAAAAATATCACATTGGTATATTTCAAGATACAACATCGTTATTATGAAAGAAACTATATCGACAAAAAAATAGATTATATCGTTAATAATTAATGAAATAGAATTTTCTTAATGACTATATATCGAATGTTGATTTTATTTAAATGTATGAGTCAAGAATGATAAAAGAGACTAAAGAAAAATCAATACGAAGGGGAAAAACGAAATATGTGACTTATGTTGAGAGACGACGAATATAGTTAGAATAGCGATATACATTAGATCGTTTGAAAAGGAAACTTCCAAAATGTCTATACGTTTGAACGAGACTGATGACCACGATAAAATTTGAGTAGAATCTTTTTTTATCTCTTTCTTTCTTTCATTTCTTGTCTCTCTCTCTCTCTCTCTCTCTCTCTCTCTCTCTCTCTCTCTCTTTTTATTTTGGGTACACCTTTATCGAAGTAAGCTGACTTTTCCCGGAACTATTTGAAATACAAGGAAGGTTACTCCATGCTTCGAGTCATGCATCTTTATCATTCTAATCGTTATTATAATAGTTTATTCTTTCTCAATCGAATCGTCGTTATTCAACGTTATATTACGTGATTGTAATTTCAAGTAACGTTAAATAATTCTTTAGTAAAAGAAAGTAGCTAACTATGTGCTAGATATGACGAATATACAAATGAATTTCTCTTCTATGTTCGATATATTTTTGAGATATATGTATAAAAGAAAATAAATTTTTAAAAAGATTAAAAACTTATTGAATAAATTAATAAATTTTAAAAATTATCACACATATAAATTTTTCACTTTCTTCGGACGATCCCTTATAAATTTAAATTATGGTATATTTATCATATTAATATAAATTAAAGGAATTTTTATTTGAGGAAATATTTGCAATCTCATTAAGATCCATTAGTCATTAATACAAATTCATTTGCATTTTTGGCCAAACCTTAAAGAAATTTCTTTGTAAGAAATTAATTTAAAATCAAAGCGCGCGCAAAAACGTGTGACGTATTATACGTAGATAGGTTTTATCTGTAGTTGCTCTCAAAAAACGTGAACGTCATACATTAAACCCTCGAACAATATTATAAATAGAACTAATATAAAAATAATCATCGATTCATATGAATTAATTGCCCCCAAAGCAGATAAACAGTTATGATTCACGTAAATGTTCAACCGAGAAAGATAAGATGCAAACTTTATTGCAATTAATAAATATATATACTTACTAAGTTTTTTTGATATACATATAAAATGACGTCGATGAGATATTGCGAAACAAGCACATGAAATAGTTACTTTAGTAAGACTACTTTTTCTTCCGCTCAAATGTTTAATTAACTACAATTTTGTCAACATCACGTATATATATGTTTTTACCTTGAGGAAACTATTTTATTATCAGTTAATATTTGTTAAACTTATCTACAATGTTTTTAAGTATATAGTTTCCTATTACAATTAAATGTAATTTTGCATTATCTTATTTAAAAAGAAAAAACCTACGTCATATGATTATCTTTGTTATGTAATAATCATCTACATACAGCTCACTGATTAGCTTTTTTATAACATTTATTTATTATTATTATTCATCCATAATGTAATTCATTTTCCTACAAGTTATCTTTTCTTATTCATTATATCATGTATATCTCAAATATGTTTAATTGTATGAAATAAAAGGTATTTTTTCATATATATTGTTTATATTATCAAAACAGTAATGATAAAATTAGTAATGATAAAATTATTAATTTTATCAATTCTTTTATTAAATCTATCAGTTATTTTATCATTCAATGATATTGCTCAATTTCTATGATTACACTTTTATGAGTTATCTAATTAATTTATTATTCTTAAATATTTAAGAAATCTATAAATGAATGTTAGTGTTGTAACTAATAATAAAAAAGATTTAAAAATTTCATACTTTAATATAATATATGTACCACAAATATGGAATATAATATTGACCAAAAGGAAAAATTTGTATGTATCACAAGTGTAGCGTATAAAATTAGCGACAAAAATAATCTATGTGCATGCAATTTTTACACATTGCTCATATAATTATTATAACATTTTTTATATATAAATCATCATTTTGTCAAAGATAATATCCATTCTATGAAAATAAGATAAGTTTAAAATTGTATAAAATATTTTCATATGGGTATTGTAGTATTAATATTTCCACCATATACATAACAATACTTCGAATAACTTTATAATTGCAAAAAAAAAAACAAAAAATTCAAATGATAATCGAATTGTTGTCATGATTAGTTTTCTGATGAAAGTGTTAAAACACGAGGAAAAATATTTCTGTATAAACTATATAATATTAACAAAATTTTAATTTTCAGTAACACTCTTACCGTTTTCTTTCGACGTATATCACTCAGCCAATCAAAGTAATATCGTCAAATAAATATCGATAAAATTACTTCTTTATATTTTTTTCCTCTACGTTAACCATTTTATGCCTACAACACGAAGACGCCTAATCGAAACGTTGGAACTCGTAAAAATTGAATAATAGTGTCATGTAGCACCTCTGGCGATTGCATGATGTACTAATATTTCACTACGCCTTCCCAATTGTTAAAGAAAATATTTCAAATTGTTATTTACTTTATTCATTGTTACAAGATATTAATCATGTAATACATATATCCCTTATATTTAATTTACAAAACAATATCATTTTACAAATTATAACAAATGATATAATTGATCGTTTATTTATTTTTAATAAAATATGAAAATGTTAATATCGAATAAATCAGAAAAAGGTATCTGAAATTAAAATTATTGCATAGACATCTTATCATATGTCGATGTGGATGATTAAAAGAGCTCTATCTGTACAGTGTAATAGTAAACTAATGTAAGAAAGTTAGCGCGCGTTTTCTGTAAAGTTTGGCGGCCCTGATGAGAGTACAGACGAATATTATACCGGCATCATTAATCTAACCTTATCTTGAGACGTCATGACAATGACTTCATTCTAATTTATTGATTTTTTCTTATAAACAACGATAAATAGAATTCAAACGACCAAGAAAAATAAAATTCTCTATATTTGACGCTATTAATTCCATATAAAAATGGTAAGTTCGAATTTAAATTTATAAATATTTGAAAGCACATAAAAAAAAACCAAATATTATAATATATAAAATAATATATATATAATATATATCTTTTAGTTGTTCTACTCATTTTTCAAATCCTTAATTGGAAAAGATGTAGTCGTGGAATTAAAAAATGATCTCAGGTAATGTTTATTCCAATTTTTCTTTTTGTCTAACAACAACAACAAGAACAACAATATACAACGTAGATATACATTTGCAGCATTTGCGGTACTTTACATTCTGTGGACCAATATCTTAATATAAAATTGACCGATATAAGTGTAACAGATCCAGATAAATATCCTCATATGGTATGTAATATTAATTAATGATATTTCATTTCAATTGTTTTTAAATGATAATATTCATTTTTATTTTTTAATTTTTTTTTTTAATGATCATATTTATTGTAACAATGTGTTACATTTCAGCTATCAGTAAAGAACTGCTTTATTCGTGGATCAGTAGTACGATACGTACAACTTCCTGGAGATGAAGTGGATACACAGCTTTTGC
Organism: Vespa mandarinia; assembly: GCF_050613455.1. Classification (NCBI taxonomy): domain Eukaryota; kingdom Metazoa; phylum Arthropoda; class Insecta; order Hymenoptera; family Vespidae; genus Vespa; species Vespa mandarinia. The sequence continues at coordinate 1,668,322 of NC_140811.1, forward strand.
AAGATGCAGCCCGTAAAGAAGCAGCAGTTCAAACAAGATGACATGTTTTTCTTTTGAAATATCTTATTATTTCATTGATTCATTTTATACAAACTATATTAAAGATATCAATTAATTTAAAAATATAAACACATGGTTATTGCATATGTTTAAGTTCTCTCCATATATATTGTCTTTACATGTACAAAAGCAGGTTTAAAAGAGATATTTAAAAATGTTATTTTTACAAGTATAAATTTATTCAAAGAAGTATGCTAAACATTTTATTAAACATCATTCTTTATTCTTGTTTTTTTTTTCTTTTTGTACTATGAATTACTTGATAATACAATATCTCATGAAAAATATAAGCATTATATTTGTAACAATGCATAAAGATTCATGTTCATTTTATCATTTATATATAGTTCTGTTTTCTTGCATTGAAATGACAGTGCAATTATGTAGTATTATATGTTAAAGTATTTTATTTCCATTCTGATAGAGTTTTGTCATACCAGATATATTTTCCCTTTATTTCAGTATTATTCGGTAGCAATGCACAATAAATTGGGGCTACAGCACCTTCATCGGGTGTAAGAGGCCCTTTATGACTGGTCATATCGGTATCCACATAACCAGGATGTACAGCATTTACTACTATATCTTCTCGTGGATCATTATTAAATTTAGCCTGATGTATTACAGCTAAAGCAGAAACACCTATTTTACTGGCCACATAAGCAGAATTGGACCAACCATTTTGTAAATGAATATTCTTTTTCGCATCACTAAAAGGTATATTAATTACATATATGTGTGTGTAGTAAGAAAGCATTATTAAAATATAATTTAAAAAAATGTAAGCAACCATTCTTAACTTACTCAACAAATTTATGCATAATGTTATCCAATTCCTCTTCCGTTAAATTTGGGTTAGATATTTTTTCTTTTAATGATTCACCAGAAATATTTATTAAACGACCAGAACTACTGGACAAATGTACAACGCGACTATGTGGTCTAAGTAGCGGATAAAGTTTCTCACATATTTTTCTCAAACTGAAGTAATTTACCTTCAGAGTTTCTTCTGCTTGATAACCAAAAGGTTCGGTTGCATCTGTCTATGTATATATATACATATATATATATATATACTAATGGTTATTGTAAAATTCTGTTTAGAAAAAAAAAGATAAAAAAAAAAAAAAAATAAAATAAAAAAAAAAAAAAAGAAAAGAAAGCAGTTTAAAAAAAATCATTTTTACCTGGAAAGAAATTGCTGCATTATTGATCAATACATCAAGTCCATTATATGTTTTTTGTAAATAATCGCGAAAAGTATTGATACTGTTTTCATCAGTAATGTCGAGTTGATGAAATTTTACTTTCAATCCTTCTCCTTCTAATTTTTTGACAGCATTTAAACCACGCTGAGTATCACGAGCAGTGAGATAAATAATACCATCAAATTGTTTACAAAGCCCTTTGACAATGGCTAAACCAATGCCCTTGTTTCCTCCAGTCACCTAAAATATATAAATCCATATATTATGGAGAATAATTTGTAAGAAACGTAGAATGTATTATATTTGAATATTTATATACGTACTACAGCGATACGTTCCATGTTGTATCTAAATCGATTATAAAATGCAATTTATCGAAGTACAGATATAACTTCGTAGTTCAGAGTTATGTAAATAAAGTTAACGATGATAATTTTTTTTTTTAAACAGACTAGATCAAAATATTTTTGCGATAAAAAGGAGGAAAAATTATGGAAAAATTATTTATGTAAATACAAGATTCTTTAAATTGATATTATTTAAAAATAACTTGTTGATTCATACAATGGCGGAATATCACTTTTTTTTTTGATGATTAGATAACAATACTTTTTGTATTAAAAAAAAAGAAGAGAAAATTTTTATTGCCTTAAAAATATTTCAATAAATTTCTTTTAATAATTAATTAATTAAATAATATTTCTAAACGAGCTGCCCTATATTGTCTTGACCGATTATTCCTAATAAGAACAATATTACTTTCTCTGGCAATCATTGCAATCACAGATTGTATTGTAACATAACCTATTCCAATGCCTTTAGCCTCGCTAAAAGAAAAATTTCCTAATGTTATATATCCCATTATTTCTCTTTTACATGAATTTCGTACTTCTGTACAATCCGGTAAATAAAGTTTAGACATTTTGTATGAATGTTCCAATATTACTTTACGACTTTTTTTCAATAAGTTCTGCCTTAAATTTCTTATTTCAATGTTGTAATTTACTTTGTTTGCATTTTCTTCAAATGCATCACTTATTGTCTTTTCCAATGCTTTTTTATGACGTATTCTTTGTCTTCTATATCGTTTTAACAATAACAAATGATTCTTTCGTAACATTTTTCGCAGACTTTCATTTGGATCTTTATTTATTTTTTCTACTGGTCCTGACCAACGTTTATCATGTTTCAATCTCTCTAAATCTTCATCTGTTGGTGCACATATTATAGCAAACATTTTTGGATTGCCCTTATTTAAAATAGATATTCTAACGCGTATTAAACAATTTTCATTATTTAATGCATTATCCAAAGTAATCTTAGAAGCAGGAATTTTACGTTTATTTTTGCTTTTCTTTAATTCAAAAGAAGAAAGATTTGTTTGTAATTGTATCAATGTAGTTCGATTCCTTAAAACATAAAAATCATTCATGCCTGACCATTCCTTCATTAAAATATGCCATTCGCAAAAGAAAGGACTAGAAATACCCAATTTTATAAAATTAACTCGTCTATTAGGTGGATATCGAAAATATTTTTCTTTCCAATATTCTTTTGTAGAAAGAGCTTCTCTATTATAAGCAAGTGTATCGGGTTCATTAATGTCTGGTGAATTTGTAATAGCAGTTTCAAATACTATTGATTTTGTTTCTCTCAGAGCTCCGACCCTTGTACAACGATATATGAAACCAAGCCAGAATGCCATTGCCCATCCTGATGGTATAATGATATCAATACCCGAAGCTAAACCTATTAATAAAAGTTCATAGTAATAAAGATTCTTGATATTATCAAATATTATATTTGTTATGAAATTTACACAAACCTGTATTACAATTACCAGGTTTTTGAATAACGAGTATAGGAATTTTTGCAATTACATCTTCATTAAATTGATTATCATTGCTTACACCAGGAACTAAATTGTTGCTTCTTAATTTATTAATTATAATATTGGATAGATATGATTTACTAATTTTCTGACGCATATTTTTATCCCATATTGGACTATCATTTGAATCTGCCAATGGCATAGTTATTGTTTCAGAATCTGTAACTTGTTTCTGTGGTTTTGTTCTTTTTTCAGGTAAATAAAAACGTGGATCTAAAACAGTGAATCCCAAGACCATATTTCGTGGTAATTGATGAGGAGAATTTAATGATTGTAATGTCTGCCACAATTTCTCTTGGATTTTAAAAGTTTTGAAATTCTTTTGATCGCTATAATAATCTTTATACCATGTATCCTTAATGTCAAGAGAATCTTTTTTATCTTCTGTAACATCATCACAATCCATTTTTGATTCAATTATTGTTGATAAATTTTGTTTAATATTGGGTAATTTAAATGTATTCGTTAACACGTCTAACGTCAATGGACCACAGAGTCTAAATCTATTCAAAGTACCTTTCAATAAATTCAATCGACAATTACTTTCATTGCTATAAGAATTTTGTAATTGATTAAATGATGTTGATCCTTCGTCTTCAATAATACAGGAATTAAATTTAAAACTGGACATAATATCAAATAAAATATCATCATAAAATGCTGGATGAACCCAAATCCAAATGGTTCTTTGATCACAATTATCAGATTTCCATAGAAAGTGTACATTCCCTATGGGAAACAATGGAAAACTATTTTTCTTGAAAAACATTAATGTACCTTCTCTTGTACCATTAATGTATACCTTTGCACCAAATGTTAATTCATTTGGATTGCAATGTGATTTCAAAGTTTCTTTTAAAATATTTTCCGGTCCAATTATTTCAATACAAGCATAATAAGAAAGATCTTGTATCAAACAATGTTTTCTAATGGCACGATAATTTGCTTTAAAGCATTTATCATTCGCAAAATCAGCGATTCTATATCCCCATTGTTCAACCATATGAAATCGTTTTGCATGCCATATATGAGTTTCTAACCAAGCTTTTTTTCGTTGTCTTCGATTGTATTCTAGAAGTAAATTGGATGGACGTCTGCGATATTTACGTGAAGGCCTTTTATTTTTTGGTGGTAAACCGGACTTGATCATTTGATTTAAATGTGCTTCCCGTAATCTCCTTGGCAATCTTTTGACATTATGTGACATAACTCGTCTACGCATATGTATGGGAAGCTTTTGAAAGACCAATTTTGATTGTTGAGGATTCTCTACAACAAAAAAAAAATAATACTTACACATATAAAATAATACCATCAAAATTAATAAAATAATCAATTACCTATGGCATGAGTCATTGCTGCAATTTCGCTAGCTCTTGCAGCAGCTAATTTCATAATAGAAACATCATATGGTAATGATTGTGTTCCACCCAAAAATATATCAAATTGTTCTTTATTTTCCATGTTGATAAAATTATAAGAACAAAATAAAATTTCTATCTAAATATATTTGTCAAGAATAATTTACGACTATAAAAAATTCAAAATCTTTCGGCAACAATTTCTTTTGTATATTATTTATAATTTTTGTAATTTAACCTCTTTCATAAAGCACAATAAAATAACGCCGAGACAGAAGCACGTGTATAAATGTACAGTTACGTTTATTTTTCTATATGCGATTGTACATTACCTACAGCGCCACGATCCTTCCGTCGTAGAACTACAAATCAATATGGAGTATGTAAATTAATATGTTCGAATTTTAGAACTAATTTATTATTCTAAAGAAAACTATTACAAGAGAAAGATATTTATTGATTCGTTTTTAATAAATAATTAATCCTAAGGTAATGTTTCAAGAATATTATATAAATATCATATATCGACGTATAATAAAACATAATATTAGAATTTTAAAAACATGAACGAAGAACGCGGTCAGTATTACTGAAAACAAAAAAAAACAAAGAAAAAGAACGATAGAAAATGGAGTATGTGGCCGTTACACCAACCAATAATTATCTTATAAGAGATATCTACTTTATGAAACATTAAATATGAAATGTTTATTACTTATAAAGCTGTCGATAGTTCGTAGTTTCCTTGGTCGTTGTTTAATATTACAACGAACGGTGATGTGTGCTACATCATTTACTGTCACTCATGTAATTTCTTTCACCCATGTAATTTCACGAAACAATATAAAAATATTGCCTGTCATAGAATTTCTCTCTTTTGCAGATGTGCTATATTTAAATTCGTACGAAGGAATATGTATGCCGTAGTATTAAATAATGGGCAATACATTTTTACCGTCACTTATGTTTATAATTATAGTCAAAGATATAATAACGCAATTTCTTTTGCTCAGGTATAAGAAGCCGTGCGTAACCATAAGTGTAAACAGTGTGTCGCATGTTCCATCTTAGGTAAGTTCTTTGACATTTTTATATTATATATACGTATATATATATATATATATATATATATATATATATATATTCTTTTTGTTCGAATTATTGATAAGATTAAATATCTTTATTTTTGTTCATTTTTTGATTAATAATATTTATAATCAATAAATCTAATCGATTACACAATTGTTTCAGAATTTTTACAATATGTGGAGCGACGATGGAAGCCTTAAAATCGTTTTATTTTTTCTCATCAGTTATTATTACGTTGGAGAAACGAAATCATGCCGATATTGGTGCAGAACGCACGATCTTCGATATTATTGTTGTCAAAATGGGAAAAGTGAAATGTGGAAGGATACTATGTGGCCATCTTTTTCAATACCATGGTTTTGGTTTAATTTTGGAGAATCACATTGGCATCCTTTAGTTCATTCGTCGTGGGAGAAAAAGAAGAAAATGAAACATTGTCCGCCATTAAGATCGCATTGTCCGCGATCTTACGATTGGTACGATTTACCAATGCTTTGCGATGATGACGATCAATGTCAAAGTAAAGAAAAATGTTGTTATGACGTTTGTCTCGAGCATAAAACTTGCAAGCCCGCGGAATAGTTGCGCAGATATCAAGGGACACGTGCGCGCACGTTTAACAGGGTAACAGCATGGAAAGAGTACAACTATGCGTGTCTCGTCGTCACAAATAATATTGCGTCTTTAAATTCATAATACGACGCTAGAACAACTAAATTGCCTCTCTCTCTCTCTCTCTCTCTCTCTGTCTGTCTGTCTCTCTCTCTTTCTCTCTCTCTCTCTCTGTCTCTTACGTAATCGACCAGCGGAATCGCAGAATAATATTTTGTTAACAATGATGTATATTCAGTGAAGTGACCTTACGAGTCTCAGTTTACGCGACAGAATTTACGTGGGACCGACAACAAGTAAAACAGTCATATGCTAATCGTTACGTTTCTTTGCGAGTTACATCTCAATTAAGAGAAAGAGAGAGAGAGAGAGAGAAACGGTGATATTATTAATTAATGAATATAAATTTAATAGGATATATTTTAGCATTAAAATGGTCGTAGAGATATGGTCGTATAATTGATTCTATAAAATTTTTAGAATCGCTCGATTAAAATTCGTCCGTTTAAAATTATTTGGCGTGAGAATTTTGACAAAATAATTTTGGCATCGTCGTTATATTTCACATGGTTCGCTAAATTTATTATGCCTATCTAACGAAGATGCGTTTAAGAAAATAAAGATGATATTTATTGTAAAGGATATATTTTATAATAACGATCGGAAAAACATGGTTCTGCGCTTACCACGTGACTACCCTTCGTTACTACGGTACAACGGTAATGAGAAAATACGACCAGGTGGATCCCGTGAATTCATGAATTGGGTCTTGGCCTACTACCTACATCAATCTTTAACTTCGGAGCCCTTTGTAAGGGTACCTCATTCCGGCACGCGCATAATTGGTCCCGAATTGGCTCGAGCTGATTATTTCATTCCTGTGGACTTAATGGGCGCCAGAGGGCGTTGAAGCGATTCAGATAAGGGCTTGGCGTACAGCAGATGCGTGCTATGCCTGCGTGAGGTGGGTTCGAGCCTCTTAAATCAAGATATCAAGTTGTTTGTTTTAAGGCGATTTAAGTCATTACCAAGACTCGATGACGCGCAAACAAGATGCATACGTGATGTATATAGATTGTAAGTAAAATTTTTTTTATCCTTTCAAACGGGATTTAAAATTGGCAAATATTCTTAATAATAAAATGAAAGGAAAAGTTTATCTTGCGATATTATTTCGGATATTATATAATCAATGTCAATCTTAATTATTAAATTTAATATTAACATTAATGTTCTTTTGTTTTATCTCTTGACGTAGAAAAAAAGTAAGATTACTTTGCAGAAAGATCGATCCAAGCGATAACATTGATGTACCTGGTCGAAAAAATGCAATCACTGTATCCTGCTGCGAGGAAGACATTTTTCTAAGAAAAACACGACGCTATTTCATTGACAAAACAGTGAGTTGTCAAGTTAAACGAGTTTGGAGTCCCGTTTGCGTCGTACCTGTGTCTACGTTAGTTGAATATCAAAGAGGTGCGTTTTTGAATATATTTTTATATATGAAATATATGGATAGATGCTTTGTAAAGATTGAAATCTCTTCGAGTTAGATTCCTCTGCCAAAAGCGATTGTATCTTGATAAATTCAAATAGAATTGCAATTGTTCTTTCACGTTTTTACCACATTCTTTAAGTTACTCTTTTATAATCTTATAGAAGAGAATGAGTACTAACATTAACTACCGTGGGAATTTTAGAATATGAATCGAACTTGATAAAAACAAAATATAACCAAACCAATTTCTCATTCGAAAAATTCAATTCGATTTAAGTCTTCGAATTAAAGAGGTTTCGTTTTGAAACCTATCACGTGAACGGACACGACGTTTGAGAAAACCTTCTCTCAATGGTCCGTAGAATGAACCTTTTTACGGATTCTATTCCCGTTGTGCATTCACCAGACATGCTGCTGTGTAAAAGGGTAAAAGAATGGGAATGGAACTGGTATTGGAATGAGAATGGAATCTCGTATGGCGCGCATGCGCCGTCGAGTGTTCATTCATTCATTCAATTCATTCATTCTTTCATTCATTCATTCATTCATTCATTCATTCATTCATTCATGGATCGGTCCTATAATACGTATAGCTTCATGATTATTTATAAACATCATCATATTCCAATCATATTCCAAAATTCTCATGAACTACAATAATGCGTTATATATAAAAACGGATGATTAGAAAATTTTTTCGTAGTAATAATTTTTCATTTGTTTCAGAAGGACGAATAGAAAAAGTTCAACGATTTGTCGGAACATAATTTAAAGAAAAAGAAAAAAAAAAAAAGAAGAAAAGTTTTTATCTAGAAAAAATTCGGTATTATTAAGTTTCTCATTCGAAGTGCTCAATAATAATGTGCATTTGTACGTGTGCATGGGGATGAAAAGAATAAAAGCGAAAAAGGAAACATGAAGAGGAAACTCGATGGAGGGTCGAGAATGACTACACTCCTTTCAAGATGCTCGCCTTGGCGGCGACTGATGGTGTCTCGTGTGGGGTAGTACTTGGTAGTGGGGGTAGTAGGATTCGGCTGCTGGTGTAACGTGGAGGGGGAAGAGCGCACCTATGCCGGCACGGAACTCGGAAGAGTATCGTGCTCTCAGCGGTATTCGCTTGCGAGCCGCCGTTAGAAGCGGATCGCGAATTTGCGGACGCTCGTACTTTAGTACTTTGCACGTCGCGAATTATTATTTATTAAAACGAATATTATTATCGTTTGATTTTATTCTCTCTCAGTACGATCGATTTAGCAAGAAAAAAAGAGAAAGATTTTTTTTCTCACTCGAATATACGTTTGAGTAGATTTTTGATCTTTCTTTTTTTTTTGTTTTTTTTTTTTTTCATTCTCTCTTCTTTCCTTTTTTTACTTTTTTTTTTTCTCCATCATTAACACGTCAAGTTTGACAGTTAAGTTGTTAGAGAAGGGAAGAGAAATTATCTAGTGGAAAGAGAATTGTTAGAAATTATTGCGGTGGAATATTAGAAGGAAAATAGGAGAGAATTTTTATAAGAGAAATAGAAAAAGATAAGTCGAAGATTTTGAGAAAAGCTAAAAAAAGAAAAAGAAAAAGAAAAAAACGTTGACTGGTTGACCGGTAGAGCGCGAAACGGTGTACCGGACGGCTCGCGATAAAATTCACGGTGGAAAGTGCTACACGCTCCGATTCACCGTGCGTTATCCGAAGAAACAGAAGCAAAGGAAGGAAGGAAAGAAGAAAGAAAGAAAGAAAGAAAGAAAGAAAGGAAGGAAGGAAGGGAGGAGAGGGAGGGAGTCACGCTCGTCGAAGAGAGACGCGTCTAGTCGCGAGACTAACTCAAAGAACAGAACCGATCTTCTTCCAGACGGCTCCAAAGTTGCGATAGAGCTCTGTGGAAAAGCTCGCGTTCGATGCGCCCCACTCCCGGTTTGCTTATCTCGCTCGAAGACGGCCAGTTTTGTTTCCGTCTCGGAATTTTTCGGAGGACGTTCCGAGTTATTGCATTTGCTTTACGACGATTTCTAATCTTAGAAAATTTACAAGAAGAACATTAAACTCTTAACACATCGCATTTGGAATCATTTGGAGAAATCATTACCGTCAAGATGATTATTGGATTCGTTCTGATACCTTTAATCTTCGCCAATAATATTTATTGTCAAAGTGAGTATACTTAAATCCTTTTTCTATGGATTTTTATTTGACACTTCGATTAGTTTATTTATTATTTTATATTTATTATTATATTCTTGTATTTATTATTTTATGCTCCTTTTTAATTATTCTATTATTGCAATTAATTATTGCCATCGATATTATTTGTAATGACAACGGGCAGGAAAAACATTCCTCATACGGTCGTTCCTCCGAGGAACGGAAAACGAAAATGCAGAGCGATGACGTTAAGCGATATGTTCCGTAGGAACGGTATCGGAAGTACGGAGTGCAGCATTATACTTAACCACGCGATGCTTGGAATTATAACATAGCTTGCAACGATGCATTCTCATAGGCGATTCGGATTGTTGAACTCCCCGCGTAGCCCTGTTACGCTCTCGATTTCTTCATATTTTCTAACGTTTTTATATCCATATTTTTAAAATTATTAATAACGTTCGTTGACGTAGATATTCCAAAGTTTGAAAACAGGCTGCTTCTCTTTCGTGTCTTATAATATAACTTGCGTGTGATCACGCTGTGTTTATTTCCGTTCTGAGATACGTTCTTAACCATCGATCAAACGTAGATTTTATTTATGGAACATGCGATAAAGCGTCACGGATTCTTATATAAAATTTTTAAGTACTATAACGAAACTATTCGTGAATATCTTTACATAGTTATTCATCATTATGTATCATCTTTGTCGCGGAGTAACCCCGCGATAAGATAAAAATGAATTGAACTTGGAAGAGAGACGATCGAGGCAATGAAACCATCGTTAATTTATTCGATTGAATTTTTTTTCTTTTTTTTTCTTTTTTATTTTTTCAGATAGGAGAGATATTTTAGTAAAATTTTTAAAACTTTTATAATATATGTGGATACATATATATATATATATATTCTTGAAATTCTTGAGATTTTAAAAGAAAGGAATAAGAAAAAGAAACATTTCGAGAAGAGAGAAATGAGTGCAAGAAGATTCTCGAAATAAACTATGGCAAACTTAACCTTCGATAAGAAAGAAAATCGTAGATGTTCTTTTATTTTTTTTTTTTTCTTTTTTTTTTTGGAAACATTCTCACTCATAGAACAAGCATAAGGATATACAATAACGTAGAAAAGTGAGCGCAGGTAAGCCTACTACCTGGCAAAGTTTTATTCGAATGTATGAGAGTGTATCGTCGCTCTTCGAATTTCCAAAAGGTCCAGATAGATTTTAAGATACTTGGTTACGGTCCTGGACCGTTGTCAAAGGATTGGCAAAGTTTTTCTGAGTCTTTAGTAGGTCGCTCCCAGGTTCATTCACGTTTCGAAAAAAAGAAAAAAAGAAAAAAAAAGAAAAAAAAAAAGAAAGAAAAAAAGAAAAAAATATTTCTTCGCGTTCTATTCCAAGTTGATAGTATACGCATTGTTGTAGATATACAATAGGTAGGAAAGAATTTACAAATCAATAATACTGGTACATCCGTGTAATTGTCCTGGATGTCCCTTTCACGGGATCCTTTTTTTTTTTTTTTTCGAGTATTATACTCAATGTATCAATCACAAAGGACTTTCTTTCGTATTTCATAGTCTTTAAATAAAATTCGTATTTCCATTCGTTATAAATAGAATTTTTCTTTCGCGCGAATTTTTATATATATTACAAAACTGCGGTCTTTGTGGGGGAAAAAGAAAAAAAAAAAAAGGAAAAAGAGAGAAAAGAAAAAAGGAAAAAGAAGAAAGAAAAAAGGAAAAGAAATCGATCGAATCACGAGTACGTATAGTTACTTTTGAAGTACGTGTTATACTTTATAAAAAAAAAAAAAAAAAAAAAAAAAAGAAAAAGAAAAAAGGGCGGAACAGTGAGAGAGGAAGCAGGATTGGTGGGGAAAGGGTGTAAGGGAGTAGACCACCCGCACGCGCGATATCTTCCTACAAATTTTTCTCAAGGACTTTTTGAGAACTCGCAATACCATATCGTCTTCTCCAAAGAAGGGTACTTATAATAAGGAAGGGTGATCTTTAAGAAGGATCACAATTCGCCCGCCCACGGTGCTTCTTCTCCGATCTAACATAAGACAACCCACCTATACATTTATATATTACGTACATATATACACATTTATATATATATATGTGTGTGCGTGTATATATATATATATAAATTTCTCGTTTATAATTACTATCTTCGATTTCTTCGCTGAACGATAATCGATGATACGTGATCACTTTTCATATACGGAGAGGATAATCCTATTCGAAAAAAAAAAAAAAAAAAAAAAAAAAGAAAGAAAAAGCAAAAGAAGCAGAAGTAGAAGAGAAGAAGAAGAAGAAGAAGAAGAAGAAGAAGAAGAAGAAGAAGGAGAAGGAGAAGAACAAAAAATGCCACGCAACTTCCGATATACCATGAGTAATACACCGAGCAATTTTTCCTCGATCGTCAACCGATCTATGTACATACGTAAGTGGACTAAAGTGGAACATTTAGTATGGATAAACGTATCGTGATCACGTTCGACGAGTCGAGTGGAGAGGAACAACGAGGTGATTCGAAAATATCGACTCATGGCACATCTGCCTTTTCGTGGATCCTTTTAATTGATCGTTATCGTCAATTAATTGTGTTAGGGACGAACTAAAAAAAAAAAAAAAAAAAAAAAAAGAAAAGAATAAATAAAAAAGAGAAAAAGAATATCTTAAAAAGAAAAATGAAATATCTAATATTTTAATTTATCGAAAGAAAAATTAATAATAATTTTCGTTAATTCGTTCGAAATTTTTTTAAATAAAATAAAATCATCCTCCATTGTTTCAGTTAATATCTTATGTCTGTCATTTGCATAAGTCCTAATGATTAGACTCGCTTTGTTTTCGTCTGTCTTGCTCATGCTTTAAGAGAAGACTTTTGGCTTGCTAAGAACGTTTCTTCGTCTTCTTCTCTCTCTCTCTCTCTCTCTTTCTCTCTCTCTCTCTCTCTCTCTCTCTCTCTCTCTCTCTCTCTCTCTCTCTCTCTCTCGTTATTCTCTCGTGGCTGTCACCAAGGCGATGATGTATGATACCCATAGCGCGAGGAGAACAGCCGTCGTCATCGGTGAAACCGGCTAAGAAGCCTTCCTCTTCTTCTAAATACGACGAGTTCAGGATTAATGTTGCACGTAACACATTGTGTCCGTTAGCAAGGATGGACGTAAGACAGGTGTCATACTCGGTAAACTTTGATCGAGCAATAGAAAGCTTGTATGCACTGTTATACCAGTCTCGTTAGTGCAATTAACACGATTTCTCTTTCGTCTTTCCAGATGCATTGAGAATGTATATGTAGTTTAGAAAAGAGACAGAGATAGAATATATATGTAGTATGTTTTCTGGATGTACTCCAGAGATTCTCTAATATCTTAAAACAAGACATTGAAATAAATCTTGCAGCACGTATACGGTACAGAAATAGGAATGATTCTTTTTTCTTTGCTTTTTCATTCTTTTTTTTCCTGTTTTTCTTTTTTTCTTTCTTTCTTTCTTTCTTTCTTTTTTTCTTCCTTTCTCTTTTTTTCCTTTCGTAAACTCGGCCTAATGGTCTTCCAGAAGCCCTCTTTTTGTCGTTAGGCCCCGTTCGCTCGCATCCAATCGAAAGAGGTGTAAATTGCTTGCCGTATCAACGTTTCGTATCTTTTCTTTGCGCTGGATCAAATAACTATCTTGAATTCGAAGATAATCGAGTTCGGGTGTGCCGCCTTTGAACATCTTTTCGTTCTCCAAAAAATGGAGGATGTTTCTCTTTTAAGAAAAGAAAAGAAAAAAAGAAAAAAAGTAAAAGTCCTTGGAAGAAAAATTAGATCTTCCTTCCGGAACGAAAGTGCGTATCATTTATCCTTTTTCTCAAGGACTTTCGCGAAGGATACTCGCGTAGGATTCTCTCTTCAACGTGAGTTTTTTATTTTTTTTTTTTCCTCTTTAGAAAGTCGACAACTTGTTCGTGTTATGTGCTATGAAGATTCTTTGAAAATGCACATCCTCGTGAGTAGCGATTCGACTCACGAAGTTCTTCTTTAAACGTCAGAGTTTAACTCTTAGTTTTGCATGCTTAATAGCGAGCAGGTATTAACAATTCTATCTGATCGTAATATTAGTCATGCTTGAGGATCGTGTTCCAAGAACCCGCAACCAATCTTATACATCTCGGCGACATATACATATACACACATATACATATATACAAGATTTCAAGCTTGAATGTTCTATTAATAAACTTAATGCTATTTCGCGAATTAAAGAAAATCGATCTTAAGTATCCTATTTACGATCGGTTATCGATTAGTAATAGATTTATAGGATACGATACTATACTTGAACATATGCCTGATATATATATATATATATACGTACTAATTTATATATCGATATACATATGTATGTATTTATGTATGTATATATCTATGTATATATGTATGTATGTATGTATGTATATGCTTGTGATAACGACCGAGATCGAAAATATATAATAAAATACTATTTATTTTTTATGTATACAATCTCGTTTGCGTTACGTCAACGTCGTTTGGTATTTCTCGTCAAGTTTATGAGTCAGATAACAAAACGTATCGCGAGGAAATGTATTTTTAATAATAAAAAGAAAAAAGATGTCATAGATGCCAATATTTATTTTCATTTAAGTTTTATGAATTGGAAAACGTTCGTCTGGATTCGAATCGACGAATTGCAAGCTCAACTTTGTTTCTTTTTTTTTTTTTATTTTTTACTTTTCATTTTTCATTTCTTTTTCTTTTTCTTTTTCTTTTTATTTTTATTTTTTTTTTCGTTACTCGAGTGCACTCTCATAAAAAATGCAATTCCAATCTTGTAAAGATTTAATGGTCGTCGTTCGATTAATCATTCAATAGCTTTTACGATCGGGAGCATGTTACAATCTACATGAATATTCTCTCCTTGCATACGTGTACGTACATACATAGAAGCAAATTGGTAGAGATCGAAAATATCGAAGATCGTGTTTCGAGTGTGTATACTCATTGATCGTTAAGTTTACGGATTTATGATCCCGATACTCTCGTTAATTTGTTGAAACAAGTTAAGGATTGTAGCTGAATCCAGAGTGAAGTCACCTCGATCTTCTTTTATCGCTTCGTCTCTTTCTCTCTCATATTTCTCTGATGAATCACGCACCAGCTGGACCGATTGATTTCCATTGCGTGTTAACCGAGAGTCTCCGACGATGACGATGACCGACAAGCACTCAGCTAACTCAGATAATCGTTCACCTGACGTTTAACTTTTCTCTATATAGCGATTTTAAACTACTGTATAATTTTTTTTCTATTATATATATATTTTTTTTATTTATTTTGTTTTTCTTTCTCTTCTTTTTTTTTTTTTTTTTTTTTTTTTACGTAATTACATAATTAAAAAATTTATCCCTATCATTTTACGTGTAATTCAATCTAATGAAAACAAAAAAAAAGTTTAATATATCGTTAGATATTAATTTCGAAGAAATATTTTATTACTCATCTCGATTACAATCATTTATGATCTATCATACATAAATACATGTATAATCTTTTAGAGATAGACAATTTTTTTTAAGAATATAAATTGATTCGTTAATTCGTTTGATATGATAAAATTGAAATTGCTTAAAGAGAATTTTATAGATATCGTTTGTAACGATCACTTCCGATTTGCGAAAGAACCGCAAAAGGAGGATAAAAGCGGAATTTGAAATTCGCGCCTGATCGCACAGCTATTCGATTTCCATAGATTGCAAGGCGATCATCCTGGTACTTTCATTGTTGACAGCCCGGTTCCGTATACTGTGGCACAACACAATATGTGGTTCCTTTGTCTTCCGGAAATTCAATGGCTTCTTCATTTTGGTCTGTTCCGAGTAAGGAGGAGCAAAAGAAAGAGTGTGTGAGAGAAAGAGAGAGTGAGAGAGAGAGAGAGAGAGCGAGAGAGAGGGAGAGAGAGAGAGAGAGAGAGAGAAAGCCGAGAGATAATCGAAAGCCGCAATGCGGTTTTCCCACAGCTCTCCTCGTCATCGCACCTTTATCGTGTTCCGTCTTTACCTAACGGAGTTACTCATTCATCTGGAAAATAACGCATTAATATTATGCTCAAGAACGAAACGTCATGAACACACGACAGTCTTATCGTGGTACGAAATTAATGTCGACATCGTTAACGGACTAGTTTTGAAAAAATTCAGATAGCTTTCTTGATCCATAATTCATCATGCATTTACGGCCGATAAATTGAATCGTTTAATTTCTCACTTGGAATCAGTAATCTTACAGATTATTTTCTTTCGATCTTTTTCTTTGTTTTCCTTCCTTTTTTTTTCTTTGTTCTTCTTTTTTTTTTTTTTTTTTTTTTATACATACCTCTTCTTTTTTCTTTTAATAACTTAGTTTAGATTAGCCGACAGTGAAAAATATTTTTGCGAGGAAAAAGAAGAGATTCGCGTAAAAAAACAAAAAAACAAAAAAACAAAAAAAAAACAAAAAGAAAAGAAACAAAAGAGAAAGAAGAAAAACATTTAAGTATTGGTTGAATAATTCAATATGGAAAAAAAAAGGCAGGGTCATCGTTGGAATCGTTGGAGGGTGCGGTATACTCAGACGCATTCATCTTCGAGAGCTTAGGCGAACTCCGGTATTGCAACCCCTGACTGGTTGCAGCCTCCGAAATGTAGTTTTTCGACCCACGCAAAGTATCAAAGTTTAATACCGGCATACGTACCATGGGGTACACTAAATCACCCTCGACGTCGAGGGGATTCTTTTTGGCCAATCGATACGAAGACCTCGGCTCGTTCGATGAAAGGACTTTTAAAGAGAGGTCACGTGATATTACATTACTAGAATAAAAAATAATTCATATCGAATCCGAATATTGATTTAACACGATATTTATTATCTAGCTTCAGTAATTACGACACATTGGATCGTAGATATATATATATATATATTTTTTTTTTAATTTAATTTATTTTTTAATTTATAATTTATTGTTATCTTATTTAATTTATTTTTATTCGATGGTTCAAAGAAATTCATTCTAATCGAAGATTTATACAAAATCACTTCGAGTATGAAATATTTGATATGAAAAAAATTATTTATGTACAATTTTAATTGATCTAGCAAAATATTGATCATTGTAATTCGTTTAATCCTAGATATGTATATTTTATATTTAATTTATACGCGTTTACAGAAATTTTTTTGTTTCTTTTTTTTTTTGTTTCTTTTTTTTTTACGAACTGTTTAAATTATCTAGAATATAAAATAATTCATATAATATTTCACCGATTTAACATGATTTTATATATTTATTTATTCTAATACATATATATATATATTTTTTTTTTTCCTTTGTTTTGTTTAATTTAGAGATCTACTTGTTTAGAAATCTACTTGTTTAGAAATCCAACTTGTTTAGAAATCTAACTTCTTTAGAAGATTTGGATGAGTTCATTTTAAGAAGCAATACTTCGAGATGTTTCACGTAAGTGGGCCACGCGCGTCTTATGTTGCAGTATGCTCGAATGCTCAAGGGCCACGTGATCGTAGAACCCCAACCCTATTTAACATCAGAGACCTTCGTTCGGGGACACCCAACGACGCGTAACGGCACCTACTATGCGTTCAATTGCAATTCCTCGTAAAAGAAGGTTGACTCATTCACTCTCTCTTTCTCTTTCTCTTTCACTATTTCGAGATCTTCGATATTTTTCTTCGAAAAAATTTTCATTTAGAAAATCATAGATGGAAATGAAAAATGGTTCGTCTCAAAATATTTTTTTAACAGTTAAAATTTCATACATGTAGATATTAAAAGAGATATATCTCACTTTTGTAAAAACAGATGATACGATTTCAAATTTACTTTTATTCCTTTATCTATTTCCCTTGTTTTCTTAGAATATCTCTTCCGTTTATTTGTTCGAATCGAATCGAATCGAATCGAATCACCAGTCTTTCGATATCTTAATTGAGATATGTCCAAACTTTCCTACCATCGAATTTCAATGATTCAAATGTCTTCAATGCGTGGCACCCGCATATGTTATCTTCTCTCTCTCTCTCTCTCTCTCTTTCTCTCTCTCTCTCTTTCTTTATAGTACGAAAGGATTGAATGGCAAACAGGAGGCCGGACGACGGCTGCAATGGTATGGCTAAGAGCGAATTTTGAGTCGGAAGTAGGTAACATACGCGTAGCAGATGTTCATGTCAAGGTAAAAACTACAGGCTCGTACTTCTTTTCGTTTTCCTGCGACACGCGCGACTTTTTCTCTTTTTTCATAGAAAAGAGAAAGAGAAAGAGAAGGAGAGAGAGAGAGAGAGAGAGAGAGTAAATTTTTTTCTTTTACTTCCTTCATCTTCATTCGTTCTTTCTTATTCTCCAAGATGAAGACGAAGAAGAAGAAAAAGAAGAAGAAAGAGACGAATACTAACGAAGAAGAAGAAAAAGAAGAACACGTGGTTGATTCGCAGCACTTCACAGACTCCATTGTGCCTCTTATATATATATATATATATAAATTTTTTTTTCTCTTTAGAGACCTCTTTACAACCTTTTCTCTCTTCTCTTCTTCAAATCATGGGAGTCCTTGTATTTAGACAAGCTCGCAATTAAAAAGATTAACGTCTTGTAACGGGGTGACGTGTGACGACTAATTTACGGTGACTCGAGTCACCGTTAGTTTTTATTTTTAGATTTTCTTCAAGATATTTTCCCGTTTATTCCGCATAGATAGATAGATAGATAGATAGATAGATCAATGAATGGATAGACGGATGGATAAATAAATTCATAAGTTATAATTTTTATTAAACGTTTTTATTATAAAGTATTTTTTAAATATTTTTTAAAACGGGCAACGTCTTGATCGATTTTTTTTTTATATGTCTAGGATATGTAAAAATAAATGCAAGTACACGTGTACCTACTCACAAATGGAAAGTTCGGCACGAGCTACGATCGAGTCTGACTTTTCATGGTTCGCGATTTTGAACAATGCCTATGTATGTAAGTACCTACATGAGGGTAATACGTGAAGTAAATATATAATATATATATATATATATATATATATATATATAACACATATATAAGAAAGGTGTGCTATCCTTTTGGAAGATTCATCCATGAACAATTCTACAGGAAGTTTCATATTCGTTTCAACTCTCGAAATCGATATGTTAGATGATTACAAACAAAAGATTCATTATCCAATGAAACTATAAAGAAAATTTACATTCTTAAGATTTTTGACTTGTCTATCTTTATATTTATTTCTTTATCATGAATATTTATTTGTTCGATTTTATTTGGATAAGAATTTTCGTTATAGTGACATCCGTTTGAAGTTCCGCGATAGACGTGCCGGTAAGATGATTCCACGTGAAACCTTAATAATCACACGAGACCCCCAACAAACCAAAACCATGACCCGTAACCGGATAGATATTATAATAAATGATGGTCTAACTAGGGTTCGAACCACGAAAGGTCTTCCTTTCCGTGCTCGAATGATGGAACGAAGGGATTGCATAGTGTATTTGAAGAGAGACGCATAGTTAAAGAAAGAAAAAGAGAGAGAGAGAGAGAGAGAGATGGAATTTCAGGGGAGAGAAATAAAAAAGAAGAGAGAGAGAGAGAGAAACAGTGATAGTGATAATGTATTACGTTTGTAAGTTTCATCGTTCTTAATCATAATTTTCTTTTCGAAGTAACAGTAATAAAGTTTATTCGTTAATATTGAAATTTCATTTCGTCCAAGGTTATTTCTTTCCTGTTTTTTTTTCTTTTTCTTTTTTTTTTTTTTTTTTAGAAAGAATTTCGTTTGGAAGCTCACATGTCGAACTGACGCACGGTCTATATTACAGGAGAAAAAAAGGAATAAGAAAGAAGGAAAGAACAGACGCTATAGAAGGGACGTAATTTCAAGAGCGTCGTCTAGAACCCAAAGAAAATTCATATCATTATCTTGCTCGAGAATTCGAAAATTACCCGACGACGAGCGGTCCTTCAAAAAATGATGCAGGAGACCTTTAATTCTCTAGACACGAAAAGCCGAAAGTACAAAAGAAAGAGAGAAAAAGAGACAGAAAGACAGACAGAGAGAGAGAGAGAGATAAATAGATTAATGTAGTCACGCGAGTATTAATATGCGAATTGCTCGAATGACAAAAATCGATTTAGAATTTCTGTTCGGTTTGAAGAATGACGGTACAAAACTAATGATTATTTTGAAAGGAATTTTAGGACCGTGTATTGGGAGGAAGCGGATCGGAAATTGTTCGTTCGCGGACAAGAAAAAAGAAAAGAGAGAGAGAGAGAGAGAGAGAGAGAGAGAGAGAAGGGAGTAGAGGGAGAAGGAGGTACCGGATGTTTGGTCCGTGGAAGATTATAGCTTGGATCGCTCGTGCAAAAATTTCAAAATTAGGATAGATATAGAAGAAATATTCCGTTGGTTGAGTAATATTAAGCGTGTTGGGTGAAACAATAAGTTATTAAACAAAATAAAAAGAAAATAATCACTTAAAGGACAGAGAGTGAGAGAGAGAGAGAAAAAAATAACTTTGATCTTTCTTCGATTTAATAAATGATATTAATTATTTATTATGTATCTCTTCTTTTACATTCTTACATTTTTTTTTTTTCTAATATCGCTTTAACTTTTTATATCATTTTTTATTATTTTATTATAGTAATTATTTATAACGCATTTATTTATTTTTATTTGTTCAAATTGTAATACTCAATTTTATATTACTTTTCTTTTGTTTTCTTTTTTCTTTTTAGATACTTATTTTGCTGGATATTAATCCAAACGCAATGAATTGACTTCTCTCTCTCTCTCTCTCTCTCTCTTTCTCTCTCGTTTTATAGTTACATCGGTGGTAGCAAAGATCACGTGACTCGTTATGAAGATAATAAGAAAGATGCGCGCATTATACGCGATGTATGAACGTCGGCGTCCTCCTTCGACGGAATTCCCATCGGCGAATGTAATCTCAGCGCATGAAACTAGCGTTAGGCTTAGTATCGAGGTTGTCAGGTCGTCACACTCGATGGCAACTTAACAATGACCAACGTCATAAGTTTAAAAGATAGAAGGAGTCAACCGGAAGCTATTTATAATTTGCAAAATACCATTCCTTGATTGATATTATTGATAACAAAAGCCGTTGATATCAATCTTTTTATTATCATGAGATTTATCGTTAAATCGATAAGATTCATTTAGAACGAATTGTTTTATCTGAACAATGTTAAGTCCGTTAAGTCCGTAATAAATATTTTTTTTTTTTCTTGGGGAATAATTTCAAGAAGAATTTGAAGACTAGTCATCATGAAGAAATTTCAAACATTATATATATATATATAATATAATATAAGTATATATCGTTATGAAAAGAAAAGAAAGAGAGAGAGAGAGAGAGAGAGAGAGAGAGAGAGAGAGAGAGAGAGAGAGAAAAGGGAAAGAGTGAAAGAGAAAAGTAGACGAAGAGGAAGAAGAGGAGACGAGGACAAGAACGAAGACGAAGAGAGCCGTCTTTATCGTAATGTATACCTTGGTATTTTTTTTTTTTTCTCGATTCTCTCCTACGTAGGCTGCGAGAGCCATATTTACGCAGCTCGAACACGCGCCCGGTAACTCTCTTCTGTGTATAGGTATTATATAGAAGAGAACACACGTTCTATACGGTCGTCTAACTGTCGTGAAGAGAACGTGAACTGTCTTTACGTGAACAACCAGGGTGGCACCTGTTCTACATGACGCACTCAAGATATCTATGAGCCACTATCCCAAGAGTTGCATACTATACTCGCTTCCGTGTAATTCGTTACCTTCTCTCTCTCTCTCTCTCTCTCTCTCTCTGTCTCTCTCTCTCTCTCTCTCTCTATTTCTCTCTCTTTCTCTCTTTTCATCAACTCTTTTTTTTCTTTCTTCTTTTTTGTTGTTTCTTTCTTTTGTTTTTCTTTTTCTTTTTTTTTTTTTGTCTAAGCAAGTGTCCTCGTGAATTAAAGCGCAAGTGAGATTTTTCAAATGCGATAAGACTTCCTGAAAAGAAATGACTTCCCAAAGCTGACGCAAAAGGTTGAACGAATGAAAGAAGACTGTGAAAACAATGGCGTCCTCGATTCATTTTTTTGCCTTCCTTTCGACACGAGCCTCCATTCGTTCCCCATCATTTTCTCCCTCGGCTTTTCCTTAGAAATGGAAACCAGTTCGCACGCGATCTTTTGATTGCAATGTTATTACGTATTCAAAAGTGTCACTTATTTAAGCGATTCTAAACGAGATGGAAAGTAGTAGATACCGTTTTACGATCAGAATATAAATTAATTATTATTGCTGCTATAATAATAATAATTATTATTATTATTATACTTAATTGATTTGACATAATATATTTTTCTATCTAAACTGATTCCTCGTGATATCTGTCGATTTATATATATCTGAGTTCGTCGTACTTGGACGTTTGCACGGTCAACAACCGATGCAACAAACGAGACGAAGAACTCGACGAGGAGGACGAGATGGAGGGTGGAGGGTGGAGGATGGAGGGTGAAGGTGGAGGTGGAGGAGAAGGAGGAACTATGAATACTTTTCACCTTTCTTTCTCTTCGGATTATTCTTCCGCAAGAATGCCGCGTGTGGTGTGATCGGTACGTGAGCGGACAAGGCATGCGTTTCTTCGAGTTTCCCGTGGGCGTTACGTATTCTATCGAGGAACTGAGGCTATATCCCTACGGCTAATACATTGGCTCTCGATGATAATACATAGATGATGAAAAGCAGACCGTCATTTACGAATAACTTGTGCGATTTATTAAAAATAATATTTCTATAGTTAGAATGTATCAGGATCGAAAGAATATTATTTAACGATCGTAAAAAAATTTTTCATTTATATATGTATATATATATATATTTTTTTTTTTCTTATTTAATAATTTATAATTAAACGGATCCGTCATTTAAAATATTGAAATATAATGTGTGAGATTTGAAAATAATATTTTATATATGTACGTATACATAGTTAGTTTGAGGATTGAAAGAACGTTTTTTTTTTTTTTTTTTTTTTCATGACCATAAAAATTTTCGATTTATATATATTTTTGGCTTTTTTTTTAATAGCTTATAATTACACATATCACAGTATAATCTATATCAGTATAAATTCTTCGGTAATTACAGGATGCAAAACGCACGCAATACAGTTGGAATTCTGGTCGCGTTATGCATATAAATATATAAGGCACAGTCAATGACATTAGAATCTATTTAATGAACAGGAGAGAAGTTATCGAGTTTGTATTCGATAAGGTTTCGACATCCTGACTGCTGCTGCACGTACTTACCTACAACATATGTCGCACTCGTGAAAAGCCGGATGTCCTCGCTCCTTTTATTCGTCCTCTCTTTTTTTTCTCTCTGTCTCTCTCTCTCTCTCTCCCTCTCTTTTTTCTCTTCCAGACATTTTGTTTATGATCACACGTTGGCTTCGCACGCGAACACGAATCATTTTTTTGAAGCGGAGAAATCCCACCAAAAGGCACGTGACACTTCGAGATCGACAGGTGTTATCTTCCTTGCACATTTTTTTCGTTCCTCTTTATTTATTTTTTTTCTTTTTCCTTTTCTCTCTCCCTCTCTCTCTCTCTCTCTTTCTTTCTTTCTTCCTCGATCTCTTTCGCAGCTCAACTTTTAACCGGCCCAACCATATGACGCTGCCACCATTGCTTTGCTAGCCTCGTGCTTATTTTCTTTCTTTTTTTTTTCCCTTTTTTCTTTTTATCTTTCCTTTCTTCTTTTTCGTTTTCTTTTTATTTTTCCTTCTTTCTTTCTTCTTCTTCTTCTTCTTTTTTTTTTTTTTTTTCAATAAAATATTTCTCCCTGAAAAAAAGGAGTGACGAAGCATCGAATAATTTATCGTTCTTAGTT
The DNA here is from genome assembly GCF_050613455.1 of Vespa mandarinia. Classification (NCBI taxonomy): domain Eukaryota; kingdom Metazoa; phylum Arthropoda; class Insecta; order Hymenoptera; family Vespidae; genus Vespa; species Vespa mandarinia. The sequence goes on from NC_140811.1 coordinate 1,692,158, forward strand.
CGACGAAGAGGGAGTACGTTTTCCTTTTTGAAAAAAAGAAAGAGAAAGAGAAAGAGAGAGAGAGAGAGAGAGAGAGAGAGAAGAGAAGAGAAAAGATTTATTTTCTCTATCCTTCCTTCAGTCTTGTGAACTCACAGATCCTCCCCCTCCTCCTGTTTTCTGCCTACTCGATAATATTTCGGTATACGAAAGTAGAAAATCATGGAGAGCTCTGGCTTCTCTCAAAGCTTTCCGCTCTTCGACGAAGCGCTCAGCTGTTTCGCCACTCCATGTTCGCCAGACCGTTATATTTAGAAATTTTTTCTTTCTTTCTCTTCTCCTCTCTCAACCACACCCCCTCTTTCTCTCTCTCTCTCTCTCTCTCTTCCTCTTCCTCTCTCTCTCTCTCTTTCTCTCTTTCTTTCCAGAAAGAGGAAATATAGATAGTTCGTTCGTGGCATCGAGAATCCGTTTTTATTTCCGTAAATCGACATTGAACATTTTTGTTCGTAATCGGTTGAACGAACAGGAACGAGTTAATCATGCGTCTAAACTTTGATTGAGTTTCTTCGTAAATTCACTCGACCGTATTTTTCCGTTATATTCCCTTTATCCCGTTTTACTATTGTTTCGAATTCACGCTTCATTAATGTTCTAAACAATCTCGATATTTATTATTGGTATCCCCTCCGCCCCCAAACAGAATTTTCTTTTCGTTGAAAGATGGATGATGATAATAATAATAATAATAATAATGATAATGATGATGATTATGTTGATGATAATGATAATGATGATAATGATGATGATGATGATAATGATAATGAAACAATTTCGTGTTATTTTAAACGTTATAAAAAATGTTCACATTCTACAAAAAAATATAGTGAGTGTTGAGAGAAATTAGATCGTAATGTGTTGAGCGTACCGTAACGAAGATGTTTGATTAAGTGCCGTCAGCAGCAAAGCAGTGGTAATGGTAAACGCCTTGCTTCCGTCAGACACCACGTTGGTTTTGCATCGGCAATAAGAGAGAGAGAGAGAGAGAGAGAAAGTATGTGTATGTATATATATATATATATATGTACGTGTGAGATATGTACTGTTGCTATATTATTATTAGAAACGTATATAGACAGGCAAAGAAGAGAGATTTTGTTGCATCGTCGTCTAAGTACATTTAACTCGTACGTTGCTTTCATAAGTCCAGTCCACTATAAAGAAATAAAGAAATAAATAAAATGAAGTAAGAATGAAAGAAAAAGGAAGAAAGAAGGAGACAAAGAATAATAAGAGAAACAAAACTGAGAAACTCGCAAAGGGAGGTAACTTCTATGTTGCGAACTTCCTCGGTGTTGTTACGCAGCAGGAAAGCCTGGACCAGACTGTGAAACTCACGAATCGATAATCTCGCGCACTATGTCTACAGATACGTGCTGATATTATCGATGAGAGTTTCTCTCTCTTTTTTTTCTTCTCTCGATAAAGAAAAAGAGAGAGAGAGAGAGAGAGAGAGAGAGAGAGAGTGCTTTAATACCGGATTTACAGACGTTGATTGTATTTCTATTTTTATTGAATGATATATCAATTTCTCTCTCTCTTTTTTTTTTTTTTTTTTTTTTTTAATTACATTAGTTCATTAATAGATTTTTATTAACGTAGATCATTATCAAACACGCATGAAGATATTAACAATCAAAGTTAATATTATAAACTGTTAGAAAATAATATTTATGATTTATCTGACCATTTCACGTGTCAGAAAATCTTATAATCCATTAAATCTAATGTACGTTTCGTAAAATTTAGTGTTAAATTGCACGTTAGAAGAAGAAAAAAAAAAAAAAAAAAAAAAAGAAGAAGAAAAAAAGACAAAGAAACCAAACCCAAAGAACAAAGATCGATAATATTTTCTTCTTTTTTTTTTTTTTTTCTTCTTTCAAAATTTGATTAATAAGAACAATAGAAATGGAATATATTGTGACGAAGAAGAAAAAAATTAATTTCTTCTTCTTATGCTTCGAAGAAAATATCGATAATAACTATTGTCTGTTGTCCGTTGAATGAAAATTTACTTTGGAACGTTTAAGAATACGTGATATTCGTTCTTTCCTTTGTTTTTAACTTTTTTTTTTTTTTTTAAACGTCAGATTCTTTCAAACATCGACGAAGCGTAGTAAACGTCGATATATTCTCGTTTTGCCGTGCCATGCGCGTCTCCTGATGGTGTTCGCACGCGCTTATATTTATACTCGACAGACAGCAGGCGGACAACCGGAAACGAAGCGATTACATTTAGAAAAAGGCGAACGTTACTACGATCTTTGCGAGTATAATAATTCTGCTCGTGTTCCGTGTGAGATTGACATTACAAACCCGAGGCGCATCGAAAGTGCGTCTTTTTCTTTTTCTTTCTATTTTTTTCTTTTTCTTTTTTTCACGATTTGTGATACACTATGGAATAATCTTAGTCGTCCTTTATCATTCTCCTTCTTCGTCTCTCTCTCTCTCTCTCTCTCTCTCTCTATTCTTTTTATTTCTCTTCTCTTTTTTCTTCCTCTCTTTTTTGCTTTTTCTTTTGTTTGTTTTGACGCGCGAGAATCCGAGATCGTCATTGAAATTACATTCGTCTTTGGTTAAAAACGAATTTCTTTTATTCCATTTCATTCTCTGGCAGCTGGAAACGATCTCGTTCGAAACTGGTTCTCCGATAAGGATGATGCTTTATAATTAGTCTTAGAAATGGCTCGCATCACGGAACCTCAGCAGCTTCGGGAAGATCGCTCACTTTAATTTCCACACGCCGAGAGTTAAGTTTTCTTTCTTTCTTTCTCTCTCTCTCTCTCTCTCTCTCTTTCTCTCTTTCTTTCTTTCTATCTATCTATCTATCTCTATCTCTCTCTTGTATGAGATTCTCCTCCCATTAATGGTTAATTTCAAGGATGAAATAAAGTCGAACGATTCGTGCGACCTCTCGTTGGTTGAACGTAATGAGCGCAGAAATAGGCACGAAAGGGAAAGAAAGAAGATCAGAGGGAGAAGATGAAAGCGCGTACGTGAACGAAGGCAGAAAGGAGGAGACGAAGAGAAGAAGAAAAAGATAAAAGGATAGAGAAGAAGAGAAGAAGAAAAATAAGAAGACGACGAAGAAGAAGAAGAAGAAGAAGAAGAAGAAGAAGAAGAAGAAGAAGTGCAGGAAGAACGAACAGGTGCGGTCTCTCGTTCCTTAATTGACTCGAAGATATGCTCCCTATCCATAATACGTCCGTGACTTCTAAACGACCCTAATCGCACCGTCGGCATCGTTACTCTAAAGAATTTCAAGATTCATTTTCTCTATGAGAAACTTTACTAGATTGCCCTACCAAATAATACCCTTATTTCTTTCGAACGAGCACTCTTATTCGTAATGAAAATAAAATCGATTAAATAAATCGATGTCGTTAGGATTAAACGGAAAGATAAAAAAAAAAAAAAAAAGAAAAGGAAGGGAAAGAAAATGTCAAAAGGAAAGAAAAGAAAAAAAAGAAAAGAAAAATAAAGAAAGTGAAACGAATTGAGGAAATTAAAATGATATTAGAGATAATTTAAATGATCTAAGAGAGAGAGAGAGAGAGAGTAAAGTTAGACAAAAAGTAAAGAAAAGAAGAAACATTTTTTACATTAAAAAAAAAACAAAACTCTTCTTGTCCTAATGTTTCAATAAGAAGAAAAAGAAGAAGAAGAAGAAGAAGAAGAAGAAAAGAACACGAGAGATTAACGAAGTAAGAGAAGAAGATTAGTATCGTTTTTGGATGATGGGGTAGAGATTATAGGAAAGTGGAGGGGGGGGAGGATGGTTAAAACTTAAAACGGAAGTGATCGTAGTAGAGGTGTTGTATGTATCGTTGTAGATTAGATCGGCAAGTTGATGAAGCTTTTTGATTGTAAGCAGCGTACAGCAAAGAACTTCTTTCTCGAACGATTCCTCTTTTGTGTAACGAACCCTTTTATCTCTTATTACGTTCCTTTTGCTCTCTCTTTCGTGATATATTTTTTTCTTTTTTTTCTTTTTTTTTTTTGCTTCGTTTTCATTTATGAACCGTCCCCAAGGAATCGTAGAGAAATCGTACTGGTGTTCCTGTTGCTCTGAGGGAGAACAAACGAGTCCTTTCTTACATCGCCGATAAAGTTTCGTTCTTCGCAGAACCAGCTACGGCCTCTCTGTGTTAAGATTTTTCTCCCTTCCACGTCTCTTAAATCTCTCCTCTTAAGTTCTTTCTCAAGCCTCTCTTTTGGGTTGACCGACTTCCGGTATTCGCTTCTTCCGGCTCAAAGACTCACGGGAAAATATTTCTCAATGTTGCTTCTCCCTCGATATTTTTTTCTTTTCCTTCTTCTTCATCTTCTTCTTCTTCTTCTTCTCCTTATTATTATTTTTTTTTTCGTCTTCTCAATTTCGTTTGGCATTTTTTATTTTTTATTTATTTATTTTTTTTTTTTCCGTTGCGGATGAAAAATTTCCGCGAATTTGATCTTTCCTATCGTTTTTCGTAACGCACGCGAATTTACGCGTTTTAAAGGTTTTATTTTCACTTTGAAAACACAAATAGAACCTTTGTTAAATAGAATTTACGATTCTTAAGAAAACAATGAGCTAGGTAAGTGTTCTAAGGTTATCGATGAATGACCGATCTCACGATTATAATTACGATAAAATTCGCTATCATTTTCTTCGATAATTTGCGAAACGTAAAGAAACTAATATCGTTTGAAGGGTCGCTGACCGTGGTAAACCGAAACGAGCGTGAAAATCGAAAACGTTGTGATGAGATCTCAAAGGGATCGTAAAGATCGCTTCAGCTAGCTCGAAGAATAATCATTGGGCTTGTTGTATCGACGAGTCAAACTACGTGGAAGGTCGGACCACCGGACCGATAATACCTATACTTTTGTCCTGCGGAAGCTCTTAATTCTGGCTACACGCGAAGGTTATTGGTGGAGTTGCGTTTGAAGTGTGGTAGAGGAAGAAAGAAGAAAAAACGAGAAGAAAAAGAAGAAGGAGAAGGAGAAGGAGAAGGAGAAGAAGTGAAAGAAATAGAGAGAGAGAGAGAGGGGGGGAGGGAGAGAAAAGGAGGAGGGGGTTAAAGAAGGAGGCTGAAAATATTGGTTCTCGGTTGTAGCATCATCTGGCAACGGTTTTGGCATGTCTACCACATTAAAAATGATGATGGAGAAGCCGAAGAAGATGCGATTCCACTTTTTCGACCATATGGCCGACTTAACAAAGTCTGTTGGATCCTAGCCGCGAGGACGAAACTCGATGAGGGATACCAGTCAGGATCATCCAAGGTCGCTTTTTGCAAGCTCACTCTCCCTCTTTCTTTAACATTCTCTCTTTCGAAAGAGCAAGATGAAGGTTTCTTTTGGAGTATGGTGTTCTTTCTCTCCCTATCTCTTTTTCTTTCTCTTTCTCTCTCTCTCTCTCTCTCTCTCTCTCTCTCTCTCTCTCTCTTTCTGTCTCTCTGCCTGTCTCTTTTACGGCAGACCACCGGATGTGAATCGTGCTGATTTTCTTGGTACACTAGTAAAAGAGAAATAGTAAGAGAAAGAGAGAGAAAAAGAGAGAGAGAGAAAAAGAGAGAGAGAGAGAGAGAGAGAGAGAGAGAGAGAGAAGACCTTTATTGCGCGATTAAAGTCCTCCTAATGATCCGACAGTGTTTTGCGACACAGTTCATTGAGTTCTCCAAAGAAGATGTTGACGAAGATCTTTCTGAAAAAGCGTCACGTTCAAGGACATTTTTTTCTTCTTCTTCTTCTTCTTTTTCTTCCTCTGTTCCTTTTCTCTGTTTACTTGATTTTTTTTTTCTTCTTTTTATTTCTTTTTCATTATTTGCTTTTTATTCGGAAATATAATAAGATGCATTGCATTCTTTGATATGAAAGAACTTTTATGGATCATTGACTAAGATTTAATCAATAGGTAAAAATTCTCGTTAGTACGAGGTAAAATGATTGATCTTGTAACGATCTATTAGAGTCGATCTAAAGGAAGTCATTTATATTCTTGAACTTGCGGAATCAGAAACGATAAATGGTGAACGTTGTTTAAATGCTTCGAGGTGGCAACGAAGATACATCGTGGTGTCGTTTAACGGACTAACGTGATCTATAAATCCTTCTTCTTTACGAGCTCATAAAGTTAGCTCGATAACAGAACTCCATACCAAAAATAATCTTCTATTCGCGTATATGTAAATCTCTTGTAATGGTAACTTTCGATCGTTGTAGAATTTTACTTACAGTAGCCATCTTACTTACTTTATACGTTAGCGTATAACGTTAATCGATTAACGTGTTCTTATATTATTCTCCTGTAATTTTTATTTACACCTATAATATATGTAAACGTATGTAGACATAATGGATGTTGTAACTTAGTAAATATTAAGCGTGTGAGCATATGCTCGTGCCTCTGACGTAATTTGTAATTACCTCGATGGTAAGTGATTTTTTTATCTCTCATTTCATTTACGGGTAGATTTTTATGTGAGATCCTTTTTCTTTTTCTTTTCTTTTTTTTTTTTTTACTCTTTTTTCTTTTTTTTTTCTTTTTTTTTTTTCTTACGTAAACCTTCAACATCGTTCTTCCTTTCGTTCTTTTCTTTTTTTCTTTCTTCTCTTCTTTTTCTTTTTCTTTTCTTCTTCCTTTTTTTTTACAGTTATAAAATTTTCTATTAAAGACGTTCACATTTGACGTCATAAGTTTTCACCTACATATATGTACGTGCAAGTAAGAGATGCCTTCAGAAAGCGTGACGTTGAAACAATTCGTTACGTTTCGATGCGCCCGATTTTTGTTGCTCAATAAATGCGCTTAAGGAATCGTTACTTCTCTCAAATATTTTTTATTTAATTGATCTTATCATCGAATTATATACGGATTTTGAAGTTGACAATGACGTCCGACTCGGATCGTATTAGTGTTGATTAAAATAAAAAAAATTGTGACTTTTTACGAATCGTTCCGTGAATTTAGAAGAAACGATGACAAAACTATGTGTGTGTCTATGTCCTGTGTCTGAGTCTGAGTGTATGTATGTATGTATGTATGTATGTATGTATGTGTGTGTATGTGTGTGTATTGAGGGAGGGGAAATCGTTTGCAAGTAACGACAAGTTTCAGCGTGGACAAGTTCTTTTATACCCTTAGAGAGTAGGTATTAGGGCGTGCGAGTAGTAACGCGATACTTCTCTGCTGTTCACGTACCAACGTTTAACTTAATCCTTCTCTTGTAGGAATTACAGAACTCGATGTTTAGTTTGATTTTTTTTTCCATTTTTTTTTTTTTTTTTTTTATAATTAATTAATTCGTCTCTTTTTTTTCTTCTTATTACTCTCTTCCTTATTTTCTCCTTTGTACGTCGTAAAGAAGATATACGGGCCGATTGTCAATCACGAACAATCGTTGAAAATATCTCGCACTTTCTAAAATATCCAAGTAACGATTAGATACACTCAGGGGAAGGGTTTTGCTCTGACTTTATTACTTCCTGTATTATATCGTTGACTTCGCCGGTTGTTAAATCGCCAATAACCTATTAATTATCCAGTAAGATTAACGCGGATATTGATATATTTTTTTGTTGTTGTTGTTCCTTTGATATTAAACTCTCGTCTATGATTTACGAATATTGAGGAAGAAGTCAAAAAAAAAAAATATTTTGAATTAACATGTCCTTTGAAATATCATTTAATATTATTCATTTCATTGGAATATAAAAGATAAACCTGTTGATCGTTCGAATATGATTAAATTAAATTATTTTATTGTTTTTATTTGAATCCTCTTCGTACTTCCGCAATGAGGAGAGTTTTTTGATGGATAAAGAAAAGGAAAAAAAAAACAAAAAAAAAAAACAACAAGATCGTTGGTAGTTAGAAAGGAAACAGTAGCGTGGTCTTGGATAAAAATCGAGATTAATAGTGGGTTTCCGTTTGGTAAATGTATTTTTATAAGATATCATGCTTAAAGTCTTTCGACCGTGTAAAATATTACGAATAGAAGTGTACGAAACTACGAGAGAAAAAAATGAAAATGCTTATTTTCTTTTTTTTTTTTTTTTTTTTTTTATTTAATATTAACTTCATGAGAAAGATATTAATATATTATATTAATATAATAAATATATATATATATATATATGCAGAGAAAAAGAGAGAGAAGAAAAAATCATTGATAGTAAAGTGGAAATGTAAAAAAAATCGTTTAATTCGAATCAAATGATGACGAAGAAAAAAGAAAAAAAAAAAGGAAAAGAAAGAATTAAGAACACACACGTACACATACGCACACACATGTATATATAATATATATCTTGGAACAAATCGGAACAATTTCGAGGCACGTCTGTAGAATGATATGAATTCGAGATCATCCTTTTTCCCGTAAACCCCCATGAACGTTCTATGAAATGCGTGCTCACGCACCCGAGCACGCGTCGCGTCGATGCGTTCTCGTATAAGGAAGACATGATGCGTATCTTTTGTGTGCGTGTGCACGTGCGAGAGAGTGTACTAGTTTTTGGTGTAAGTAAGTAAGTAAGTAAGTAAGTAAGTAAGTGAGTAAGTAAGTACGTGGCATACGTGAACGCACGTAAGTAAAGATATCGGTCTCTTCTTCGTACAATTGCATATCTATACAAGTATACACACACACACATATATATATATATCTAACTATAACTATATATATATATATATATATACTACATGTGTATATAATATATATATATATATATATATGTATATGTATGTACCTGTATTGTGTAAACTTATCGACTCTGTGACCTCAAGGGTGCGAAAGAGAATGTGTGATAAAGAGAGAGAGAGAGAGAAGGAAAAAGAAAAAGGACGTCGACACAGAGAGCAGGTTAAACTCGAGCAACGTGGATATTTCCTCCTATCTTCCCGTTAAAACATACGTTTCCGCCGGCACTACTCTACTGGCTTCACCTTTCCTCGTTCCTTATGTGTGTTCTCTGTTTATCGAAGGATGGGGAAACTAAAACTCTTTGCTAGGATAGTATTCATATTATCTCGATTTCCTCTTTTTCCCTCACTTTCAACCAACGGAGTCCTTCAAACTTGTCCCACGCCTGCTAAGGAATTCAAGTAACGCGATGATCGTAAAATTTATACATACATATATATATACATACATATATATATATACATACATATATATATATGTATTCTGTATATATATATATATATATATATATATATGTATATACAGAATAGTAAGAGATAAAATTTTTAATGTCGTTGAACTTTGTGTAAGATAGGATCGAAGGGATTCTTCTTACCTTTTCGAAGGGCTCCTTTCTCTCTCTCTCTCTCTCTCTCTCTCTCTCTCTCTCTCTCTCTCTCTCTTTCTTTCTTTCTTTCTTTCCTCCTTTATTACTTCACATCATCGGTTACTACTGTTTCGTCGAACCGGTATTTCGACTATCGTGTTTCCAGTTCGATCGAAGAGCGTACCTACCCTTTAATCGTTCGACCGCGTAATCACCTTTGGATTTGCATGAGGAAACGACACGCGTGCTCGTAGGTAATAGGAAGGTATGCTTCTTCGTCGAAACAATTAATCATTCATTTATTACGTCGAGTTCATCCTCCGCGGTCAATCCTGAGCGACGTTATAACGTAATATCGCGAGCGTATTAATATTCTAGTAATTCTTACATTAGTTACCTGTCACCGTTAAATTTACTTATACCAACATATTTATATATGTATATGTAACGTAGTATACATACATATGTATATGTGTCTGTGTGTGTTTGTGTGTGTATGTGAGTTCATGGAAACGAGTGGATAAGTGTGACAAGGCAAAAGGGAAATATTTGATGTTGCAGAGGAAATGATACGTCGTGCTGTGACTATCCAACGAATATAAAAAGAGATGACAAAAATGAAATAAAAAATAAAAGAGAGAGAAAGAGAGAGAGAGAGAGAGAGAAAAAGGGAAATATTAAAACATAGAAGAATCTCGTCATCCTTCTCTTCGGATGGACCCTACCTACTTCATCCTCCTCTTCCTCTTTATCTATCGACGACAAACCAGCCCAACACGATAAATAAGAAATAATTTATGGCGATCGTCGCCGACGCGCTTCCAGCTGCGCTCGCAGAACTCATTATCGCGTTCGCTTACATTCTCCCTTTTATATGTACACGATGCGTATGTACATAGGTATGTTCCTTAACGCCCATGGAATATCGGAGTCGCTTTGCGTGTCACACGAACGATCGAACGAATTAAAAGGATTCGAAGCAGAGACATCGTTCATTCTTTTTTATTATTATTATTATTATTATTAATTTTATTATTATTATTATTATTATTATTATTATTATTATTATTATTATTATTATTATTATTATTATTATTATTATTATTATTACTTGCATACTTACATTTTTCGTTTATTACGTTCACGATTTTAGATCGCAAAGTATAATATATTATTTAATTTACTTTATATTATATTATTTATTAAATACATTGATCGGTGTGTTTCAATTTTTACGATGAAGGATTAAATATTACAAAATGAATATTTCCAAGATTTTATTCTATTTTAATATTCTGTCTATCTAGTTCTATGTAATATTTATTGAAATATATATATATATATATATATATATATATATATATATATATATTAATATTCTAATCGCGTTGTTGAATCTTTCGAAAAATATTAGAGAAATGCAAGTGCACTTTATTCTGTTTTTTTGTTTTCTTTTTCTTTCCCTTTTTTCTATTTTCTTTTTTCTTCTTTTTTTTTTTTTTTTGTTTTTTTCGTATTAACGGGAAACGAGCTAAGCAAGTTCACATTTCACAGACACTTCAACAGTCCGTTAATCGATCTAAGTTCTCCAGCGTGTACATGCTTTTCGCGTTGCAACGCGTTGCAACGCGTTTTATCCCGTCTTTCTCTTCCCCTCTCTGTCTCTCTTTCTCTCTATCTCTCTCTCTCTCTCTCTCTCTCTCTCTCTCTCTCTCTTTCTTCTTCTTTCTTTCTCTTTCTCTTTCGTTTTTCTCGTCTATCATCTTGGTATCGGTTTACTCGGGCGCCTTCTCGTAAACATGCCCTGCGGTCTATTACGAGGATCCTTTGTGTTTAAGCGAATGCACACTAAGAACGTAAAATATTATAAGAAACGTACGGTCGTGCAAAGCGGAAACATTATTACGAATAATCTAACGTTGCAAAATCTTTTTCTTCGTTCGAATAAAATTACAAAAATATTCAAAATGTTGTTCAAAATAAAAATGTCAAATACGATCGGTGTCTACCTTTGACGCTTCTTCTCTTTCCTGAGACAACCGCAAGAATCTTCCACTGAAAGGATATCAACCATAAATTGGTATATATATATATATATATATATATATCTACTTCTTTTTTTTCAATATCAAGCAAAATCGAAAGTAAAATCGAGACTTGTGGTTTGTTCGTTTTAACTCGTCTTTATAAAATTTCAGACACGTAGATTCATTATCACGTATCAAGCATTTTTCGATAACATCATTGATCCTGTCGGATCAATTTTTGATTGTATTTAAGAGATATCGATAATCCGCCATTTTAATCCTTGCCAATCTATGGCCAACTTTTTTTTTACTTCTTTTTTTGTTTTGTTTTTTCTTTCTTTTTTTTTTTTTTTTTTTTTTTTCATAGATTCCTAATTCATCCGTGTTTATAATGCATGTTTTAAGCGTTCGAAAATATCTTTTCAGATTAACTTTTTCAATCGATTATTATAACATACCAATATTATTCAAAAATATTTCTAATCGTCTAATGTTAATTAGAAGATAAAAAAAATGCACAAACTTTAATTCTTTTCGATCTGTGATTCAATTATTTTTCTCTCACAGATTTTTAATTAATCTCAGTTTAATTTTATTCGACAAATTATACAAAATTATTCATTATCTTTACTATATGATAATTTTGAATAATGCATGAAGTAATCAGAAATTAGGGTTTAAGAATTTTTATTTTTTATTTTTCAATCGACCGATATCTTATGTCATCACATTTCTATTTTAAATCACACGAAGAATGGATGACACGCGAAAGAAAGAAAGAATGAGAGAAAGAGAGAGAGAGAGAGAGAGAGAGAGAGAGAGAGAGAAAGAGAGAAAGAGAGAGAGAAAGAGAGAGAGAAAAAAATGAATAGAAGAAACGGTTGACGCGTATCCTACGATGTGCAACGAATGACGAGCAAGCAGAGATTCGATGCACGCAACGACTCTTTACGCCGTATACATACATACATATATATGTATATCGATGTAAGTAGAAAGAGTGTCAGGTAACCGAACAAATACGAAGTGCACATTCGTGGATGCACTCTCCCCTTTCGTTTCTTGCACTACTCCGTACATGCATACGTCGAGATAATCGCACGGAGCGTGCATTGCTGCTGTTGCATCCGAGCAACGAATGAAGGATTTACATTTATACGACTTACGATAATTCGCCTTGGTGCATCGATCTTACTTCGTGTTTCTTCCAACTTCTAACGTTATATACTCTCTTACCAAAGAAGGGGATTATTTTATATTTGAAATTTTCATCCTATCCATATTTAAATTTCTATGATATTTTAACAATGGCTAACTTACGAACATTGATCTTATGCCTATTTTAACGAATGTATTTGAAAGACCGACGTTTTTCCTGTTTTTCTTCTTTCCTTTTTTTCTTTTTGTTGTTGTTGTTGTTGTTGTCGTCGTCGTTATTGTTGTTGTTACATTGACTTGTTAACAACACAATATATCATTCTTAGAGTAAATAAATCGTTAAAAAAAAAATAATACCTATGATTTCTCTGACAAGCCTTCATTTATTTAAAAAGTGGATTTTTATTCAAAAAAAGCTTCCGGATGATATTGAACAGGATTGAAAAAAAGAAAAAGAAAACAGGAAAAAAAAAGAAATAAAAAGAAAAAGAAATATTATACGTAAGTATAATACATTAAAAAATATTTAGGTATGGGTATGTATGAAAGAAGAGAAACGATGAATCACGTACATTCATGTAAGATTGTGTCTGCCTAAACACGAAAATGTTCGTAGGAGGAAAGGAAGCGAGTTTAAAGGGTGGGAGTAGAAAAGAGAAAGATAGAGAGAAAGAAAGAAAGAAAGAAAGAGAGGAAGAAAGAGAGAAAGAAAGAAAGAAAGAAAGAAAGAAAGAAAGAAAGAAAGAGGTAGGCAGGCAGAGGAGGGTAAGAGGAGTGTAATGCCCGAGCAAAGCAGCTCGTTCTCTGCGTTCCTCTTCGCGGTGCTTGTCGCGCGCTCCTCTGTGCATTATGTACGGCTGAACTCGGTGGTCTCAGGTTCCTGAGAACCAAACCCACGAGGTCTCATAATTCCGGAGATCCCGTACTGCATGCCACACCTTTCGCACGGCTTTGAAGTCTCATCCACGACATCCAGTTAGATGGACTATGTGCGACCAGCTGCTTCTTCTCTCTTTTCTCCAAGTTTAGTCCAGAAGAAGAAGAAAAAAAAAAAAAAGAAAAAAAACGGGAGGAGAAAAAAGAAAACTAAAATTCAATCTTATCTCGATCGGTAAAGGAAAAGTTTCATCGAACGAATTAATTTTCATTAAGGAAATGAAACCTGTTTTTCTCTTTCCTTTCTTTTTTTTGTTTTGAAATAGTACAAACGATTGACGATTGTTATTAAATAATATTAACGAATTAATACGTTGTATATGTAATACTTGAGATAATAGTATCGATGGGCTCTAATGCTATAACACGGCCACACCTTTCGCACGGTTTCAAAGTCCTCGACCTCGTGCTCCGATCGAAAGTATCTCTCGAGATCTCATCGGAACTGTCTCCGTTTCGAGCGACTTTAAGAGCGATCGCCTAGTCGAGAAATAGCTAGACGCGCCCCAAGAGATCGTTTATCGTGTGTATATATATATATATATATATATATATATATATCTAGAGAAAGAGAGAGAAAGAGAGAGAGAGAGAGAGAGAAACACGATTCTCTTACCAAAAGGTTCGATTCGTTTTCTTAGACAGTATTTTAGATTGACGTGATTCTAACAAATCTTTCGGTCTTATAAATTTATTCGTAACATGTGTAGAACGTAATAGTAATTACATAGAAGAGAGAACATTTTACATCGTAAAACTCGTTAAAAAGGAGATCTTTATATCTGTGAAGACATCATTAATCAATAGTTAGATGGATATATTATGTCTATGTCCGTGTGTATACATGTATACGTGTATATGTTGAAAGAAAGAAAGCCATTCTTAAAATAATGTCAGTCTACGCACATCTTTTACTACTTATTCTTTCTTTGACTCTTTCTCTCTCACACACATACACATACACATACATACATACATACATACATACATACATACACGTACATTTTCTTTCTTTCTCTCTTTTTATCCTTTATTTTGGAAGGGTGCCGAGAACCTCTAATTTTCAAAGTGATCATTCGGAATCGGGGATCTTCCATTCATTAAGGATTCACCAGGAGGCACGGATTAAGGACCCTCCTGGACGAGAACACCTGGTATCTTCGTACAGGAGGCAAGTCCGCAGGAACATCGGAGAAAAAAGAAAGAAAAAGAGATAGAAAGAGAGAAGCGAAATAATGGAAGGTATGGAAGAACGGAAGAGCCAAAGAGGGAAGAAGAAGAAGAAGAAGGAGAAGGAAGGGACTCTCAAGCAAAAGCGGGCGTTGCCTTATTCTTTACAGACATACATATCGTAAACGTAGATAAGTAGGTATATCTACCTACTAATGCAAGTAATGCTAATGCAAACCGCTCGAGTGCTCTCTTGAGTTCTTTCTCTTTTTCTTTCTCAGAGTATCTTGATAACGTTAAAGGATTTTAATCGAGATATCGCAGATTAGAATATCACGGAGTTTTATTATTTGCACGTATAATAACAGTTTGGTACGAATATTTAATCGAGAACCATTTCAAAGATCATTGCCATAACTTATCTAATTAACGTGTTTCTTTAATGATATTATCTTATTGATTTATTGAATGATTTGAGATTTTTATTGTGAATCATAAAGAAGAAGAAGAAGAAGAAGAAGAAGAAAAGGAAGAAAGAGAAAAAGGAAAAATAAAGAAGAAAGAAAATATATAAGAAATAAGTTGAGAGGATATTTTTCTTGCCAAAAAGTTTTCTCGTTTTTACACGAGTCGTTAAATCGTCGAAGAAGACGAAGAAGAAAAAGAAGTAAAAGATGAAGTAGAAGAAGAAGAAGAAGATGAAGAAGAAGAAGAAGAAGAAGAAGAAAAAAATCGCTAGAGACGATTCGATTAATCGCAAAGCGAGTAGCTCGAGGTAGTTACGCGCGAGTACAAGCAATCCTGTTTACTGCGGGCGCTCAAAGGGAACTGGGACCGCACAAGACGCGGCATGATCGACGACGAATAGGATTGGGTCGTGGATCCTTGACAATGATGTTGAATCGCGCGGTCGTTGCGGTCTTGCTACGCGCTTCCCGTCGTTGCTTATAACAAGAACTGCCTCGCACTCGTATGGCCAGTCTTTTAAGATAGAATGAGACAGTATAAAAGAGGGAGAAAAAGAGAAAGAGAGAAAGGGAGAGAAAGAGAGATCTTATGTAGCAGACACTATGATTTGAATATCTTTTAAGAATAAAAATCAACGATAGATCATTTTTATTCTAATTATGCATGTAATCATATACGTTTTGGTTAGATTCATATCAAATATTATTATTATTATTATTATTATTATTATTATTATTATTATTATTATTATTATTATTATTATTATTATATTTTAAAATATTATATTTTAGTATTATAACAATGTGAAATATTATATATATATATTTTATATATAATAGTATTACTACTACTAATAAATAAAATACTGTATTAGGATATTAAAAAGTATTCTCAACTACTTGCACTTTAACTATATTAAATTTTAATTATTCTTTTGGATTATTAATAACATCCGCTTTCATATATTATAAAGTGCATCACATATATACATTGTATACGTTTGTGATGGAAGCATTAAAATGATTAGGGACATAGCTTGTCTTTAATACGCTATGCGTGCATAAAGAATGTTGATTAGCTCTATTTAATTAATACCATGGCTACGTTTCTTTTTTTTTTTTTCTCGTCGGTATCAAATCGTTGACATCGTGGCACGTAATTGTCTTCATTTCGCACGAATGAGCGAATAATTTTGGATTTTTATTTCGCAAATTTAAAAAAAAAGAAAAAAGAAAAAAAGTAGAAGGAAAAAAATTTGTGTATCATTTACCTCGATTCCAGCCATGATACATATGAATCATATCGATCAATTTTAAACTGTACAAAGAAAAAGTAAGAAATTCTGATATCGATCTCTGCTCGTGTTATATTTATACCGCAGAACCGGCGATTACGATTCGCCGTGCAAATTCTTTCTCGCGAAAGGGCGAGCCTGGAAAAAAAAAATCGCCTTCCTATTATCACGTTCCACCCATAGGCTCGTGAGAAATGTTTCGTTCGAATCTTGTCTTAAATCGGCTTGTAAAAGCATTCGTGAGATTATCGAATGAAAATACTTTCCCTTTGTCGTTCTTTTTCATTCGAGGTAAATACATAATATAGGATACATGAAAGAAATGATTAAAATCAACGAAACGATACGTATATATGTATGGCACAGATAAAGAATGTTTCGACAAAACGATACTTATGCGTAATCTGAAAAGAAGAAATGTTATATAGGAGAACGATGAGCACGTGACAAAAATATTTGTGTGTTTCCATGTATATGAATGTAAATGGAGACAAAAGAATGCGATTGAACGAATGATTTTTATTTAATAATAAAAGATCTACAAAGCTAATTTTACATATATATATATATATATATTTTTTTTTTCGAACAACCATAATCAATCAAACATAAATCATTCGCAATATCTAATCGACATTACAAAATTCATCTTTATCATTTTTGTCCGATCATGTAACAATTTTATATCGCTTAAATTGCAACGTTATAAAAATCAATAAATTCAAACGTATAAAATATGATAAGTAAAAAAATGAATGAATTGTATATAAAAAAGAAAAAAAAATATATATATATATCTATGGTATTTATATTGCATATGAAAAAAATTATAAAGATGAAAAAGATATTTGTATCACGTTACATCGAGGTGCATTCGTTGGTGGCCCACCTGTCAGTATAACACCTGCCTTCGTAAGGTATTTAATGGCTACGTTAATGATCTTTTACGAAGTGTTAGATGTGCGACATGTGGGTGGTAGAGTACAAGAGAAAAGAATATCTTTACTCTATCTCTCTTAAAATTTCTTCGAACATGAGAGATATTTTAAGTACCTACCTTTACTGAATACGAACACATTATATAAACCCGTTCTTTCAACGATAAAAAAAAAAAAAATCTCTGATGCGATAATTAATTTGAAGTCTTTGATGATCTTCACAAAGAAGGTTATGAGAATTCGGCCAATAACTTCCTTACCTTCGTCCTTGCTCTTATAGTTCATTAAAAATATTAAATTGAACGAAGACACGCATTCAAATTTAAAGGGGGGAAGAGGGGAGAAATTTTTTACCGTGAAATTCGCTTCCTCTTTAATTAATTCACGTGAACTAATTAAACGAACGTTGTAATATTTATATGATAATATTCTTTTTTTTTCCCCCTTATTTTTTTTTCTTCTTTCTCTCTCTCTCTCTCTCTCTCTCTCTCTCTTTCTCTTTAACAAGAAATACATATTTTATTTGTTAATGTAAAAATAATAATTAATATTTGATATTTTTATAATTAATTCCCAGACAATAGCTTGATCTCAAGTGAGGTCCTTCAAGATTACGATCCGCAATTCATGGTTGGCTGTTATTTTCCTGCGGAATACCAGGGTGAATTCGTGACGCAGGTGAGCGGTAAGGACAGCAACATTGGCACAACGAACGAGCCCATTCAATACTCGGCCATTAACATCACTTACAATGCTATCCCGGTCTGGGGTTATTGCCGTAGAAGAGTCGGTGAAAATGTTCTTTTAATGGACAGGTAAATATTTACCCTTTATTTTCGGTCTTATTTGCGATCAACAAAGAAAAATTTATATTCTTTCTGTAATTTTATATAATCCCTTTTTTCACTTTTCTTCCTTTCTTTCTTTCCTTTTTCTTTTTTATTATTATTTATCGAATTCTTTTCTCTCAAGTATTTCTTTTTCTTCTTCTGTTTTTTCTTTCTTTCTTTTTTCTTTTTCCCTTCTTCTTCTTCTTCTTCTTCTTCAAAGAAAAGTTTCGAAAAAAGGGTTAAGGTTGTATTCAGATACGGTCGATACATCTTCGGAGAATGCCTCAGTGTCGTCTGCGATTCGTCTGGGACAAAAATAGTCTCGAGCATTGCCAGACGGGAGTGCATTGCATATCACGACGACTCCGAGGTTAATTCCGTAGAAACGATTCGACTGTTGCGAGCAAAAGAACAATGGCGTTTCGCCAGATCCTCCATCCAGATCCCGCTCCTCCCTCACCCACCCACCTCCTTACCATCGTCTTCAAACCGTTGCATCTTGAGCATCTTGAGAATCAATGATGGGACTCACTATTTCTGTACTAACGTTTCACGAGGAAGTTTTCGGACAGACTCGAGATACGTTGGTAGAAAGAGAAAGAGAGAGAGAGAGAGAGAGAGAGAGAGAGAGAGAGAGAGATGGAAAGAGAATGGATGGATGGATGGATATGGGTGGGTGAATGTTGTCGAGTAAAAAAGATATAAATTGACGTGTTCGCAAGAAATATATCTCCCACCTTTGTACCCACCTATAATACTAGATGATTCACGTTGAATTCTTAACGATCCTAGGCTGTTGATTTTATTCATGCACAATGTGTATGAATAAAAAGAGTACTATCTATTTTTAGAAGTTTTAGAAAAATATTTCTAGGATAATATTAATAGGTCGATAATTAATGGATTATTAATTAACACGTCAATCTGATTGAAGATCGTTGAATTTCAAAAAAAAAAAAAAGAAAAAAAAAAGAAAGAAAAGAAAAGAAAAGAAAAGAAAAGAATAATGACTTAATAATAATAATAATATGAAAAGTAAAAAATGTATGGTTAAACTTCGACAGATTTTTATAAATTTTACTCACAAATTTCTTTGTCTATTTCTTATCTATCTATCTCGATTTAAATCTATTTCTATTGAATTGCTATGATTAATGAACTATATTATCAGAGATAACGAGAGAGAGAGAGAGAGAGAGAGTCATGTTATCGTATATTTTCTTTCGAGAAGAGCGTCTTGAGAGAAATCGTTTCGTTTAATTGTCCTCGTCGTTCTATCGAGCACATAGAAACGGCATCTTTCCGTTCGACGTTGAACGCATTGTTCGTTTCTCCTTTGGAGATAAGACGAGGAGGCGGGCAATTTAACGTTAATTTAACGAAGACTTCGGGTTCTCTCGTGAATGTCTACGGTGCTTGAACCGAGACACGATCCGTATCCGTATTACGGTGCTTATGTTATCTGTGCTTACGTCACGCTCAAAATCATACACACATATTTCAACGAGTCATTATTTTCATAAATATACTTAATCGAACGTTTCCTTTTTCGTTTTTTCTTTCTTCCTTCTCTTTCTTTTCTTTTTTTTTTTTTTTTGTCTTTTTCTCTTCTTTCTTCCTTAATTACAAATTCTCTGAATAAATTCAATGGAATAAGGAAGATGTGTTTTACGTTACAAAAAAAAAAAAAAAATAAAAATAAAGAAAAGGAAACAAATAATTACAGATATTTTAATTACGATTACATAAAAATTTATAATAATAAATATATTTTGTAATTAGATCAATAAGATTGTTCATGGTTGAAACGAAAAATGTTTCTCTCTCTCTCCCTCTCTCTCTCTCTCTCTCTCTCTCTCTCTCTTTCTTTCTCTGACTCTTTCTCTCGTATAATTTTACGTGGCAAACGATTAAGAATTATAACTCTAAATGTAGTATGAGACGTTTGCTTCAAGGAAAAGTAAAGTGATTCGCGGCACTCTCATTCTCACGCGTTCGCACATTACATTGACGTAAATGCATTCCAAGAGCAAGAGGAATCTCTTAGGAAACAGTACTTGCAGCTGGCTATCGGAAATCTTAAAGAGCATCTCGAAAATATCCTCGAGAGTTTGCCCGAGTCGAAAAGTCACTCACCTCGGGACACCGTTCGTCATTTCGATCGACGATAATCGATTCGTAACACTGACTTTTCTTTTCTCTCTTTTTCTCTCTCTCTATCTCTCTCTCTCTCTCTCTCTTTATCTATTTCTATGTCTTTTTTTTTTTAACTATCTATCTATCTCTTTCTTTTCTACAGGTACGGGGACGGCGATTGTATTCGTTGTTTTCGGCTAAAGCGAAGATCTCGCAATGTTATCGAAGTGTTCTCGGAAGATCTTAACAGGTGTTATACTTCTGAATCAGCCGCCATCGCATCGTGCGAAACTCTGAACTCCACGTCCATTCTTTACCGTGAGTATACTACTTATAATTAGCGTATTGTTTTTTCCTCACTTGCAATTAGTACCTACTTATATCTAGTTACAAAATATTTTCTATTTCTTTGTCCCTATTTTTTTTTTTTACTTTTTTTTTTTCTTTATGAATCAAGGATCAAACGAAAAAAGAAAAAAAAAAAAAGAGATCAATGACAACGAATTATAGATACGATGCTTCGATAATCGGTATGAAAAAAACAAAAAAAAAACTGAAAAAAAGGAAAGAGAAAAGAAAGAAAAGAAAATACGTTCGATCGAAAGATAGCAAGAAATAAAATCCAATTCGACGTCTTTGGTCGTTCACGGTCGCGATTAATTAGCTTTAATTAGTATTAATGAGGAAGAAGTAGTTGAACAATGAACGTACGCCGATGGCGCTCTACGTGATTTCCTATGCATTGCAATAAACGCATGGTCGTTAGCGCTCACGCAATCGCACATTGAGTCACGCGTGTTACTTTTTGTTACTTGTGTCCTTTTAACAATTAGGAATATTATCTAGATATATATACATATATACATATTCGTATGTAGCATGTACTTATTTACTTCGTCGTTTATCGTTATCATCGTTGTGTATTTTTCATGCATGCTTGCATGTCAATTAAAATAACATTAAAACAGCCATGGATTTATATAATCGATTTCTCGATGAACGATTAAAACTTTTGTGTATTTGTGTCAATAATTAAAAGAGCTTATCAATTAACGATTAAGACGGAATATAGTTATAATTATTTAATAATTATTTTTCTTTTATAAATATATTTTATAATTTGTTTTTTTTTCTTTTTCTTTTTTTTTTTTAATATCATTAATAATTCAATACGTTAACCAATCGGACATAATAACGACAATGTATAACATTCGATTGATGATAAAAAAAGTATTTTCTTATTGTAGAAATATTTAATATTAAATAATTTTAAGAAGATATCAAAGGATCCCTTGATATTTTATATTATTATTTAATATTTAACAAAGCAAAATTTTTAATACAACATTAATTATACATAGTATTAAATTAATGACACGTAAAATTTATTACAATAAGCTATTAACTTATAATTCTTAATGTATTCATCGAAATAATAGATAAATTGAACTATTAAATACAATTTCGAAAGAGATTGCTTTGTGGAAATAACGAGAGGAAAAAAAAAGAAAAAAAAGAAAAAAAAGAAAAAAAAGGAAAAGAAAAAAAAGAAGGAAAAGAAAAAAAAGAGAAAAAAAAAGAAAATTACGCAAGGATGATCTATCCCGAGGAAAAATAAAAAGAAATAAAAAAGAAAAGAGAAAAAGGAATACTATCGATTATGTTACATCTATTCGCGGAATGTTTCCGGTGCGATTCGTCATGCGGAAAAAAGGAAAAGAAAAGAAAGGAAAAGAAAAAAGCAAGAAAAGAAGAAGAAGAAAAAGAAGAGAAAAGAGAGAGAGAGAGAGAGAAAAAAAAAGAAACAAGAAAAAGAAGAAGGACCACTTGGAATAAGTTTTACACCTGTTCTTATCGAATCGACACGCTCAACGAGCAGCCCAGTCAGCACCTCGATAGGCGGGTTTGCCGTTGCTGCTTGGCATGTCGCCGTAGTTTCGATCTTCATGCTTCGATGCGTGTCCTCGATCGTAGAAATTCTCTTTGGACGATCCATTCGCTCGAAAAGGAGCAGAGAAAGCAAGAGAGAGAGATATATATATATATATATATATATAGATATATATATATAAATGGAGATAGATTGATAGAGAGAGAGAGAGAGAGAGAGAGAGGGAGAGACTTCGATGCTTGGATCGACGGTGCCACGGAGACGATTCATTCCGCTCGCATTCCTCCATTGAGATTTGTCGAGCTGTGCGTTCTCTTCAACGGAAGTTGACACGTGCATCGAATCCCACAAGTTTGCCCTACCCTTTTTCTTCTTCTTTTTTCTTCTTCCTCCCCCTTTTTCCTTCTTCTTCTTCTCCTTCTTCATCATTTTCCTCTCCTTCTTCCTCTTCTTCTTCCGTGTTGTGTTCCTCATTCATTCTGACAAGACGAGACAATAGAATTGTTCGTTGAACCAAGAAAATCGAATTTAACCTTTTGCACTTGTCAGGTGCTATTTAATATTCCCGTATCAAGAGGATATCTTCATTTCAATATTTTTCGATCAAATTGATATCTAAAAAAAAAAAAATCGATATCTCGTTTGTTGAATAAACGTGTGAAAAGAAAAGAAGAGGAAAAAAAAAACAAAAAAAAAAAAGAAAAAAAAAAGAAAGAGATAACAAATATTTCGAAGGCGACTCAAACTCGCTCTCTCCTTCTCCCTCACCCCTGTCCCGTTCCGATCCTCTCCCCTCCTTATTTTTCTCGCGATCATTATCAACTATGATAATATTATGTTTATCGTTCGCTCGTTATTTCCGTTCGTTTAATTGATTCAACTGATTATAAAAAAAATGAATAAACATTAGACACATGTATGCTATTCATTTCGTAGCACGTGTTATAGTGTTAACGATATCTCTTTTTTTTTTTTCCTTTTTTTTTATTTAAAAAATTTTTTTTTTAACTATATATATATATATATATATATATAGAATTCTTTCCTTTCGCATTAGGGAACGAACAAATCTTCTTTCCTTTTCTTTTTTCAATTTATTTTTATTTGTTTTATTTATTTATTTTTTTTTTATTTTTCTTTCCTTTTTTTATTTTCATTTTCCGTTAGAATACAATAACAAGGAAAAAAGGAATAGAGAAACGAAGAAGAAGAAACGAAGATACGAGGATGGTGGTGTATGATTGTGTACGGGTAATATAAATTTTCGATAAACGATAGAACATATATAAAAGCATTAGGAAAGGGGTGGATTACAAACTGACCAGAAACCTTTCTTATTCTTTTTATTTTTTCTTCTCTTTCTTCTCTTTCTTCCTTTTCCTAAATAAACTCGAGACGTTCGAACATGGTCCAGCACGAACGAAGAGTTTTCGGAAGACAACGAACACGTAGATTCTCCGTCAAAGGACCACTCGCATTCTCGTTTATTCTCCGTTCGGTCGCCTGTTTTGCACTGCCTCTCTCCCTCTCTCTCTCTCTCTCTCTCTCTCTCACGCTCTCTCTCTCTCTCTTTCTTTTTTTCCTCTTTTTTTCTTCTTTTTCTTCCTTCCTCTTTTTTTTTCTTTCGTTCTTTCTCTCTTTCTTTCTTTCTTACTTTCTTTTTCTTTACTGCACTCTGAAGCGAGGAAAGGACCGAACGACGACAGTGGTGTCGTTTGGCAGGTATTCGTTCCTTAGCGTGGGAGTGGCTGCTCCCAAAAAGTTCTCGTCCTAATCGTCTCCTACCAAAGACCCCTGAGAAGGTCCATTATCCAGCATCCTCCAGACCAATAAAGCATACATTGTAAATCCATTTCGAACAACCTTAACGAGCTTTGCCCTAGTCTGGTCTTGTTAGAATTTTCAGAGACATGGAAGGATTCGATGTTGGGGGTCGATCATAGATCTTCTTTTTAAAAATATAGGATAGGTCAAAAGTTCTTAAATCAATTGATTTTTAAAAATCGATTATTATCTACTCTTTCTCGAATACTACTACTACTACTATTTTTTTTTTCTTTCTTTATGACTCCGGAATTAAATTTATAGCCTTACTATATCTAAACGAGAAATTAATTTAAAAGATTACATAAAAGGGCGATTGATTTTTTAAAATCGATTAAAAACTTTTTAAGAACTCATCTTGTATTTTCAGTGATCTTTTTTACCTTTCTTTTCCTTTTGATAGAAAAATTGAATGAAATTGTAACTTTGCCTGACTTGCAGATCGTCAATTATATAACGTTTTATTTAGATCATTTATTTGCGACAGATTTATAATTATTATATATTGATATTAAAAGATTGAATCGTGAATCGTCCATGATCGAGAGAAAATAACGTAGTATTAAAAAAATGCGAGTTATATATAGAAAATTAATGATACGGAGGATTCTAACTTGCGTGTCCAAGTGATTCTCCGATGCGTATCGAAGAAATAAAAAAAAAAAGGCACTCAAAGGACAAGAAAGATTTTAAAAGAAATACGAATATCAGGTTAGTCTGACTTGAGATGAAAAAAAAAAAAAAGAAAAAGAAAAAGAAAAAGACAAGATTTTAATCTCGTAAATTTGAAAAGTTTTAGCAAAAGATAAAATTAGGGTAGTCCACATTATTAGTGGAAATAATTGATTATCCTTGTTAAGATAAACTTCATAAAAACGATAACATCAAATTTCGAGTAATTCGAGCTATGAATGGAATGGAGTGTTCTTTTTTCCTTTTGAATTCAGGAAGATGCAGTCGAATGTAAAGAGATTCGAGCAGGAGATACAAGAGAAAGAGAGAGAGAGAGAGAGACAGAGAGAAAAAAAAGATGTACAATCGATGAAATTACAGGGAAGAAATATGAAAAAGTCTTTAGGATGTATAGAAGAAGAAGAAGAAGAAGAAGAAGAAGAAGAAGAAGAAGAAAAAGAAGAGGAAGAAGAAAAAGAAAGAAAGAAAGAAAGAAAGAAATAAATAAAAATTGCATAACTCTAAGAAAGAAGATAAAAGAAAGTTCAATGTACTTGAGTCGTTCGCGTGGGACAGTACGGAGGACAACCGTGGCATAAGGTATAATGATTGACTACGTACGAACTATAAAAGCAGTAATGACCATACATACACGTACACATATATATACACACACACACACGCATACGGACAAACATATATATGCGAGATCTTTAAATAAAAGCTTTCAAAACGAAACGCGATTTGCGAGACACATCACGAACTTTAATTAAAACTCATGTTTTTACGTAAAGTCCTTCCACTTTTTTCATTCTTCTCTCTCTCTTTCTCTCTCTCTCTCTCTCTCTCTCTCTCTCTTTCTGTCTTTTCTTCGTTTTTTCTTTTTTATTATTTCTTTTTCGTCCGACACTACCGAATCTCCGTTAGCCTTTTTTGTTAAATGATATAGTGTCTCGATTCAAGAAACTGAGATGTCCTTCTTGTTCCTCCATGACGAAGGCTAAGAGCCTTGAGATGAATGGAAGGTGCCTTCGTCGTGGACAGGAAGTTGAAGAAGCGAACGAAAAGAAAGGATGCTTACCTGAGCTACCTGTTGCATAGCGATCTTCTTCCCTTTGAGTGAATCAAATCGTTTAGTGAGAAGATGGAACAGAAAAATTTGCTACATTTTCTGTACGTCAATCTCATCAGATACCATCCAACAACAATATTGACGTCCCCTTTTAAACTGTCACCCTGATATAATCTTTTCTTATCTATAAATTCATTATACATTAGTCTCAACATTATCACAGAGAATATCAAGATTAAATTTTGAATGGACGCATTAAATTCAGATTAACCGTGCGCCGCTGTGAAATTGAAAAAAGAAAGAAGAGAAAAAAAAAATTAAATAAATCACTCAAGAAATTCGTATTATCTAAAGGAAGCCGTCGGTCCCTTTGAATGAGGCAGCAAATCGATGACATCGAAGACACGATCCAACACGGAGACCTTCTCCAATTACGTAAAAAAAAAAAAAGAGGACAAAAGAGAAAGAAAAGGAAGCCAATAACTCGTCTCGAGGAATCCCGCAAAAGCTCAAAAAGTGTCGTCTTTTTGCCTCGAACGAAAAGGTAGCAGCACCCTCCTCTCTTCTACCCTTACCCCATCCCCTTAAAACGTATGATGGTTATGGAGAAAGCATTGATCGACCCTTTACGAGAAAAACGTCGTATGGAATTTCAGCTATTTCCTGTTCGGAGGGTTTAGTTTGATTTTATTGTAGCAAAGGATGATAGTTCTTACTGGACTGGGCACTAAGAGAGACGTGTTCGATCGAAAAAAAACTTACCCCTTGGGATTTATTCTTGCACCTATTCTTCTCATTTATATATATATATATATATATATATATATATATATATATATATATATATATACAGAGATGTGATATAGATATCTAATTCTCTTCCTCGTTTCTCTTCTCGATTTCTTTCGTCCTAGACATCATGAGAACTCGTATGGGAGCTGAGATTCCATACGGTCACGTCCACCTGGCATTATGCACCCATAGATGGATTTGTAGCGGCGCTATTTGTCCCGGATTTCTCTCTCTCTTTCTCTCTCTCTCTTTTCTCTCTTTCTCTTGGATCGTTCCAACTGAAAAAGCAGAAGAGGTCGTTAGGATCAGCAGGTGGTCGTCTGGAAAATTGGACCGGTGTTTGCTCGATATACCAGTCATTTCGCTTACAAGCAGACTCGTTCGGTATAACCCTCAGGGAAAACGATCTTTTTGATCTTATAGCGATTCCTTTTTTGTATGCGCACACTGCATACCGATGAAAACGGTATCGACCTCCTTACAACTTCGATCGAGAATAATTGACATTCATTTGAACTATTCTATATATATATATATATATATATATATATATATATATATATTTTTTTTTATATATAAATTTTTAGGTACGAAGGAAGTTGGTGGTGCGTCGATTAGAAATGAATACTGTCCTATCGTAGGTGGATATCATTTCAAATACAGCGTTAACGATGGATCATCGGTATCAACCGAATGCAATTCCTTCTTATCGGATCTTCATAACTGTCCTGACGGATCGGTTTTGCATTTAAAGTTCAATCGTTGCACCTTCGAATCACGCGGTAAGAGATTCGATTTCAACGATCCTTTATCATTATATATTTGTAATAATACGATTGATAGATATAACTTAAGTGAATATTTTTTATACATAGAGCTCAGCTTCAATTGTCTGGGTAGCTGGCCCGGTGGCCCTTATGGGTCAACGTATGTAGCCTTGATGGACAACGATGCGGTTAAAGAAAATCGTCCTCAGTATCGTTGCGGCGTAAGTATATAATAAAAAATGTACGAAGAAGAAAGAAAGACAGAAAGAAAAAAAAAAAAAAAATTAAGATAAATCGTTATTACAGTTGTTCCACGTTGATAACAAAAAAGGAAGAACATATATGGCCTTCAGTAGCGATTCTAGTTGTACACAAAATTTAGATAATTCTACAAGCGGATACGAGACATTCGTTCTAAGCAAAACAGCTAATCAAAAGGCAATACCAAATTATGTGAAAACCCATGTAGCAACGTTAGTATCTATAAACGATAATATAACGTTAATAAAATTTTAAAGGGTGGTACAGTCTACGTCATAATAAATTCCTTTGTTTCAGATTTCCAAAGTGGGCACAGGGTTTGTGGGAAGAGTCCCTGATCGTAAATGGTACAATGACTTTCACCGATCTCAACGGATATAACAGTTACACTTTCGTTACGGTAGAATCAAACGATGAAACTGGACGTTACGTAGTCTATTCAAAGGATCATTGGTAATACGCGATTTCTCATTTCCTAATAACAGTCATAAAATTGAAACAATGAAATATCCATTAAAATTATTATCATTTATCTTTTAGCGAGAACGAAGCTTACGTATGCTTAATGATGAGACAACGTAGTGAAAACGTATTAGAATTCACGATAGGTACGTATTTAGATATATATATATATATATATATATATATATATATATATATAAATATACATTTGAAACGATAACAATGTTTTTTTTTTTAAATGCATAATAAATTATATAGGGATGGTAATGAGTCCAGTTTATCAGAGTTATTTGTGCGATGATTCGAACTTCGACAAACCAGTGTGGATGACTCAAGCGCGTAAGTATTTTACACTGAAAACTATTATACATTACAAATGTTGTTAAATATGATAACAAGTTTTTTTTTTTTTTTTTTTTTTTTTTTTCTTTTTTTCTTTTTTTTTTAATGATTAGGTATTGAGCGAATAGTAGAATCACCATGTCCAATAACAGGACAATATACGGGAAGGATAACCGACTTATCGGGCATGTGTGCAGAGTTGAGTAGCAATTGCAACACTCGAGAGATAATGTACTATAAAGTTTATGACTGTGAGTCCGAAGAACTCTATGAAGGTATATTAAAAAAAAAAAAAAAAAAAATCTGGTATTAATTTAAGACGAAAAAATCAAATGCACATTCCAATAATTCTTTCATACTTTCAGAACGGACATATTTGTGCTTAGGACAGTGGGAAGAGAAAGGTGTAATGTACACCTACACAATGAGAAACGATACTGGTACGAAGGAATGTTTTGTTGGTTTGATCGTTAACGACGAAGAGATATATATTAAGGAAGCAGGTGATCATTGCATTAGAGATATAGATCCTAAGGAGCAAGGAATGAGATTGTATAAAAAAGGTAAATTATATTGAGCCTTTATAAATTAAATTGGTAATTTTATTTATAGATAAATGTTGGTTTTCTTCTTTCCCCCCCCCACCTTTTGTTTTCAATTTCTCACAATAAGATATTTCTTTTTTAGGACAATGTTATGGAAATTCTCCTAGTCCTGCACCAACGCCAATGAAACCGATTCCACGCAATCCTATATTGAGTACAACTCCACGATCTAGATTTTCTGGTAAAAATTTAATGAAACATTATATGTAAAATTTTGTTTTATAAAATTTGTCTGTAATATTTTTTTTTTTTCACTCAGGTGGAACCACAAGAAGACCAGGAGGAAGCGTTACGTCTTCCGCATCATCGAAAAGTCTCCAAAGTTATGATTTTATTTTTGTAATGGTACTTGCCGTTTTTCTTAGAATATTTAATTTCACATAATGGATGAACGATACTTTCATTTTAGGAGTGAATAACAATGACCCAATTAGATAACGAAACTCTATATTTACATAGGCTCGATGAACGTTTTATTCTCGACTAATTAAATAAGGGATCGTTTGTAAGTAGAGAATTGCAATATTTAACATGAAACGCTATACATACATACATACATATATATATATATATATATATATGTATATATACATATATGTATATATATGTATGTATAGCGTTACGCATTATCGTAAAAAGTGTAGAAAGTTTACAATGCATTTTTATATTAAACTAACATATACTTTACTTACGAGACACGAACTAAACGAAACGTAGCAAAATCAAAATGCATCAAAAAATCTTCACTGGGAAGTTCTTAAAAAAAAAGTGTATAGAAACTCGAACAATAACAATGAAATTTTATAAGTAGACGAGTCAAGACTATTTTACATAAAGCTATAAAAATATAAAAACTACTACTATTGTCTATTACTGTAATATAATGACAAAATTCACATTTTCTTTAGATCAAAACCACCTTGTAAAATACAAATCATTTTCATTTACTAGATATTGTAAATTATCGAAAGTACCCAAAGATCTTGTAATCTTTTTATTTTTTGATTCCTGATATAAACCAATGCATTATATACGATGCAAACATTTTATGTAATTGAACATAGTATGTAACATAATTATTTATATAATGTAAGCCATGATTTCTTTATGTTTCATATTTAAAAATTTTTTCAGATTATTTTATATATTTTACAGTCGTACGTTCTATTTAAAAAAGAAAAAAGAAAAAAAAAAGAAAAAAGAAAAAATAAAATGATAAATCATTCAAAATTTCATAATTATATACAAAAATATTCTCATGCAGACATAATATAGAAACATGAGCAACGATAAGACTGATATATACCTTTGACTTTTACATATTTCAAGAGTATTTTTTTAAGAACAAACTTATGGTCATAACATTTTTCAAAACTATCTGAACAATATACGAATAAATTATAGGAGATTTATGGGATAATGAATCTTTCAAAATATCCAATGTTCATTTATGAAATTATTAAATTATGTAAAAATATATAACAGTGCAGTCTTTAAATTCAATTTGCTTAATGCTCTATTTTTAAATATTAATATTCGGTGCAAAATATAAATTACATTATTCACGAAAATAAATAAAATATAAACTTTGTGTTTGTTTCAAATTATTATAAGAATATTTAAATGTAATTTTATTTTTTTTTAAGTTAAAACATAAATGTATATAATGTGTGTAAAAATTATTTTATTTATTAGCCTACAATAATATAATATAAGGGAAAATATACATGTAAACTTTTTGTTTTAATAACCACATAGTGTACAAAGCAATAAGATTTTTTTTTACTAATACAATAAAAAAGAAAAAAGAAAAAAGAAAAAAAGAAAGAGAAATTTTCATTACACGGCTAAATTACCTGATAATAAAAATTTGTATTTTAATGAAAATTTATTGTAAAATTTATTGAAAATGAAGGATAATAAATAATAAATAATTTAGTCTTATTAAGTAAATTATATAATTGATAAAAATTAATATGTGTTACTTTCATAGGACAAAATACTTTCTTTGTATTTCACTCCACAACTATATTTACTGCTACCATTTTTTCCCATAACACGATGACATGGTATTAAATATGCTATTCGATTTTTTCCTATAGCAGTTGCAACCGCTCTTACAGCTTTTGGTTTGTTTATTAACTGAGCGATCTGTTCGTAAGTTGTTGTTTTACCTTTTGGTATAGACATTAGAGCTTTCCATACTTCTATTTGAAACTCTGTTCCCTTTAAAAGTACCAATATTGATTTCTCTTCTTTTTCATTGCTCAAAGTAAAAATATCTTTCATAATATTACTTATCATTTGAATAGAATCTTTTATTATTTTTGACATAGGCCATTCATTTTCTAAATCTTTCACTGCATCAGTGTCATCCTTAACAACAAATGCAAAATGCAATATAGCTTTATCGGTATCAGTTAAACCTATAATACATCTTCCAAAAGGTGCATCATAAAAATCATAATAGATTTGGAACTTATTATGATCCTTTTTATATGTCTCCGAAGATATAGTTTGAAAAGTAATCATGATTTTTTTTATATCACCGCATATATTTTTAATATTCTTAATATATTTTTCTTACGAGTTTTCAAATTATAATTG
Organism: Vespa mandarinia; assembly: GCF_050613455.1. Taxonomy (NCBI): domain Eukaryota; kingdom Metazoa; phylum Arthropoda; class Insecta; order Hymenoptera; family Vespidae; genus Vespa; species Vespa mandarinia. The sequence continues at coordinate 1,723,728 of NC_140811.1, forward strand.
CTCAAGTATCATAAGTAAATTGGATTAATTCAAATTAACAAAATAGTTCGATAACCTATTAAAATTTTCACAAGTTCAAATGAATAAAATTATCAATATTTTACAAATAATAACATATAAATACATACACATATATTAATATATATGTATGTACATATACATACATTTTGTTTTTTTCACGAAATACTTATTGCAAAAATAAAATAATTACAAATTTTAATGTTTCTTTTTTCCTGTTAACTGTTATAAATATGCTTGCACACTTGCTCCCTCTTCGTATACATTCATTTTATCTTCCATTATACTATGACAATTCTATTTTCTAACCTAGTATCAATATTCTACTCATAATAAGACTTTTTTGAAAGAGGTGTCTTTATCAGATTTATTTATTGTAATTTATAAAATTAAATTATATAATGCAAGAATTTTGTCCATTATGCGATAAAAGAGGATTCAGAAGAAGAATAAAAGCTTTACAAATTAATTTTCATGAGGCTATATGGGCATGTGAAGGAGAAGAAGTATATTGTTTCTTTGCTATGTGAAAACATATTTAATCTCATTTAATATTTTATTGTATACGTATATATATATATATATATAAAGGATTTTATAATATTTAAAAATTTTATTATATTTTTAGTGTGAATGGCCATTTGGTCATGCAGACTTTATATTCATCCAAAGGAAAGTTGGAAATACTTGGTCATGTTATTGGGATGATTTAAATTTGAAAACAATGAATAATTATGTACCAGTATCTACAGAATTAACATTATATACACCCCCAGAAACTCCTTCTACTGATCCTGTTTTAAAAGAATTTTTAACAGGTACATAGTGCTCTAACGATAATACTATTATAAATATTATAAATAATAACATCTGTATTAATGAAATATGAACCAAGAAAATTTACTTCTATTTCAGATCATGATGGATACTGCTTAAAAAATAATGAGTCAGAAAATATTGACAATAAATCTCAAAATGTTGACATACACGTAGAAGACTGCGAACAGGATCAAACTAATGACCAGCCTTTTTATAAAAATGATAAAAATAATTCTTATTATGAAAATACCAATAATATAATCAGCATAGAAAATGTATCTAAGAAAATACTTTTAAGAACAGAAGAATCTAATTTAAAAGAAAATATTATAAATTCAAAATATAGTTGCAGTGCTAATAAAATGAAAAATGACTTAGATAATAGTGTAAGTAAACAAATAGAAAATAACAATGACACGTCAAATATTAGCAATATTAACAAAAGTCATAATGATGTAGAATCTCCTAATTCTACATTAGATCAAAAATTGCAAATAAATAAATTTACTGAAGAAAGTACTACACCTTCTAATTTAAAGGTAACAAAAGTGGAAATAGATGGTTTACCTATAACTGTCTCTTATGAAGCACCTATATCTCCACTTATGCCTATCACAGTACCTAAAATTAATGCAAATTTTATTACAACAGAATGTGGTAACACCTCTCAGTCAAATGACTTAAATTCTTCTATAACTACATTGAATACTATTCATAAAACAACCAATAAACAATTAAAAAGTATATCTGTAGGTAAACAATATAAAAAATTTGATTTTCATGCCATAAAAAGAAAATCACAGCCAACTGTTGACAATAACGATCAAAGTTCAGACAGTAAATGTTTATCGAATTCAAATGAAGATATTTCTAATATTAAATCTAGTAGATCTAATCTATATTCTAATATTCAAATTCAAAAACAAAATTCACCTGAAACTATTAAACCTTGTCCTTCTTTGGATGTTAATGACAGTGCAAAGGCAAAAGTTGTGCCAAATGAATCATTGGAAAATCCTACGGTGGAACCTGAAATAAACGTAGAAAATTTATTAAATGATTTACTAAAAAGTGATGATACGTCTATAGAAGTAAATAAAAATTATGAAATATCAAATAATGATGAAGATTGGATACATTCTTTGTTATATTAATTTATAATTTATTAGATTTTAATTAACATACACAGTACATTATATTTATTATCAAAGTGTTATGTAAAATAAATATTTTCGAAGCTGCTTCTAAACTCTTTCATTAATTTACTAAAATAACAAGTTTCCACCTGTTATGTTAATCATGTTTAGATATACAAATATATATATACATATACATATATATATTGTTACTTCTTGAAAGGCACGAAAAATATCTTTTATCAATTAAAATATTTTATGATTATCAAAATAAACATTTAAAACTATATATATACATGTAGCTTATATTTTAACAATATTATTTGTATAAAGATTACATTTGGTTAGTGTAGTTAATATAAATACGCTACATCGCGTTTTTAGAGGTTAACGTGAGCGCGATCGTAAAACTTGAAAAATATTTACGAGCGATTTGAAGTTTAGCGGGCAAGATTAAATGTCTTGATAAAATTATTACTTAAGAGATAATATTACGACACAATTTATCAAACGTTGTAAGATTACATGAAATTAAAATCAGTACTAAATAACGATTTAACGGTATAAGTATAATCGTCGTATAAATATATATAGCGAATTATAGATTGATCTTTGGTGATAGTATAAACATTATTATTATTATTTAATTAATTAACAAATTTTTATTTGAAATAAATAAAAAAATCAACTTAATACCAAATAATATATTTTTTTTTTTTATATCTTGTTCTTACCTAATATATCGTCATTATAAAAGGCCTATAAGAAAATTCTGAAATCAATAAAATAAATATTAATTATGTCCTCTAAACATTCAATAAATACTGGCAATACTATATTGGATGAAAAGATCAATGAATGGTTACAATGGAATCAGGTATAAACTATTAAAATAAATACTTTTATAATTTTTGTTCTTTGCACTTATTAATTATATGTTTTTATTTTATTCAGGATTCAATAGCTGAGAAAGAAATTGAGAATATTATTAATAATGATGATGTCCAACTATTATCTAATCTTTTTCTTAAAAGATTAGAATTTGGTACTGCCGGTCTTCGAGGTCGAATGGGTCCAGGATATAGTCAAATGAACGATTTAGTAATTGTACAAACAGGTCAAGGCCTGACAAAATATTTACTTAGTACTATGCCTAATTTATTACAACAAGGTGTTATAATAGGATATGATGGTCGTCATAACAGTAAAAGGTTTATAAATAATGTAATATATATGTATTTAAAAATTTTACGTATTATATATTATCTATTATATAACGATAATATATATTATTTTAGATTTGCAGAATTGACAGCAGCTATTTTTATAGCAAATAATATTAAAGTTTATTTATTTTCTAAAGTTTGTCCAACGCCGTTTATACCTTATGGTGTATTACAATATAAATGTGCAGCTGGAATTATGATAACTGCATCTCATAATCCAAAATATGATAATGGTTATAAAGTATATTGGGAAAACGGTGCACAAATTGTATCGCCTCGTGATAAAGAAATTCAAAAAAATATATTGGAAAATTTGAAACCATCTGAATCATCGTGGCATATATCCAAAGTATATGAGTCTCCTTTATATAAAGATCCTCTAAATGATATCATGCTATCTTATTTTGAAAGTATTAAAGAAAATGTTCTATATCCTGAAGTAAATAAAAATACTATTTTAAAATTTACTTATACTGCTATGCATGGTGTTGGAAATGATTACATGACTGCAGCATTTAATGCTGTAAATGTTAAGGTATTTATTAAATTTTTTTTTGACAAAGAATATTTATAAAATATTACTACTACAAGAAAGATTAAAAGAAATAATCTCAGTTATCCTTATTATATTGCAGCCATTTATAGCCGTTGAAGAACAAAAATTACCAGATCCAGAATTTCCAACAGTTAAATTTCCAAATCCAGAAGAAGGAAAGAGTGCTCTTGATTTAAGTATCAAAACTGCGAATCAACATTCATCATCTATTATTCTTGCTAATGATCCAGATGCCGATCGTCTTGCTTGTGCAACAAAAACTAAAACGTTAAGAAATATTTTTAAATGTATATAAAGATCGTTTAGTTCTTTAACAATGGAAAAATATTTTCTTTTTTATTACAGCGGAGAATGGTATATATTTAATGGGAATGAATTGGGTGCATTATTGGCTTGGTGGATGTTACATATATACAAAGTACAATATCCAGATGCTGATATTAGTAACGTTTATATGCTTTCATCTACAGTTTCTAGTAAAATTTTAGCTTCAATGGCTAAAAAGGAAGGTTTCAATTTTGAGGTTTGTATCTTATAAATATTAGATAATGCAAAATGATTCATTTGTAAATTTTAATTTTAAAAATCATATTATAATAATTTAATAATTCAATATTTATAGGAAACTTTAACAGGATTTAAATGGATGGGCAACAGAACCGTAGAATTGATAAAAGATGGTAAAGATGTTTTATTTGCATTTGAAGAAGCTATTGGTTTTATGTGTGGTTCTCTTGTACTGGATAAAGATGGTATTAATGCTGGTATATGTGTGGTTCAAATGGCAACTTATTTAGAAACTATTGGGCTTTCTCTTTATGATAAATTGGAAGAAATATACAACACGTATGACATTCTTTTTTATCATAGATTAGTTCAGAATGTAAAATAATAAAAAAAAAAAAAAAAAAGAAAGTTAAATACATTTATTTTAGGTATGGATGGCATATCTCACTAATATCTTATTGGATTTGTCACAAATCAAACACAATTAAAGCAATATTTGAACGTTTGAGAAACTACGATGGAAATCAAAATACGGTAAGTATATTTTGATAATATACTAATAACCAAAAAAAAAGAAATCTATTTCTTATTATTTCTTATTATTTTCTATTATTTTCTTATTCATTCCTTCCCATTTATTATTATTTTTATTTAGAGTTATATTGTATCTTATACGGTTATTTTCTTATTTGCTTAGTCATTCGCAACACAATACATACAGGAAAGTTTGTAGTAGAATATATTTAACATTATATGGCTGCAAGGTCAATTAATTGCATGCATAGCAATAGATGAGATTCTAAAAGATGGCCAATAGTACTCATATTTTTATTTTACAACACTTAGATTAGTGTAATTATACACATGTGTTAGTAATCATAGTTCTATTAATTTTTTTTTGTTCTCGGAATGTTAAATGCAGTGAAATAATATTAATTCTAATATGTTATAAAGGTGTCATTATTAAAATATTACGATAAATAGAAGTTTCTTTTATAGATCTTTCAAATTATAGCGAGTATATATATATATACATATATATAAAAAATAATAGAAAAAGTTTAGGAGGATTTGATAGTGTACATTATAATATAATTTTATGTAGATAAAATCGCGCAAAAGTAATTATATAAAAACAAATAGTAGATTTTTTTGTTTCTTTTCAAGAAAATTAATAATTTTATAAAATATATTTTTTATATATAATTTTACATTGTTACCAGATTAAAATTGAATGAAATCAGCTTTATTTATTATATAATGAATTATTGTGTTTTTATATACTTTTTCATATAACTTAATTAACGTATAAAAAAAGCACCATTTTATTTTGAAATAAATAAACTGTATAGCAAAAATGTCAAATATGTGGACAGACAAATCAGTGAAAATTTGTCTCGTATTTGTGACACTTCTGCCCTTTTTTCTTTTCGCTGTGCTTGCGATACCTGTTATACAATCTCTTTATTGCCTTACACCATTTTTTAATGAAACTATAGATTAGACTCTATTATAAGTGAGTAAAATATATTCTAATATTTATATTAAAAAAGAAAAAAAAAAAAATGTTTCTGTTATTTATTAAATTTAATATATATTTGTGTGTTTTATATTTTCAGTATCCAACGAGCATTCTTGATGGAAAATATTCTATAATTGGTATTCGTGATTTAACAACAGGTTATGATAATACTAAACCAGGGAATAAAGCTATTTTACCTATTTCCAAATCCAGTCAAATGATTACGTTTACATTTGATAATGGTTTAGTTACTACCTTAAGAACTAGCGGTACAGAGCCTAAAATTAAATATTACTGCGAATTATGTGCATCTCCCAAAGAACAGTGAGTATTAGTTAACAATTTAAGTAACTATATACATTGCATTATTTAAATATACACATATATTTATTTTAATATATAATAATCTTGTAAGTATCCACTAATAGTTGTAAAAAAGTAATGTCATTTTTTTCTTTTCTTTTTTTTTTTTTTAGAGATATAAACAAATTGAAATGCACACTTAATGAAATGGTCTCTGCTATTGTAGCAGAGTTTCTTCAACCTGAATTTAATGAACTAATACCACGTGATATATAGATCTAAGTAAAATTATTATGACAATATGAACTATGACAAATAAAAAAAAAAAAAAAAAATCCCAAAAAATACTGCATATCTAAGGAAAAAACGAATTACAGTTTTATAATTATTATCTTATAAATATGAAGTTTTTATAAAGGTAAAAATGTTTTTGATGATTTTGTTTTGTATTGTAGTTTAAAGTACAAGATGTATTGTAATTCATTGTTTATCATTATTAAATAAGCAGGATTTTATAAACAGTTTTTTCAAAGAAATACGTATCTATAAATTTTTACAAATATTATAGATTTTTTTATAAAACGTGATCATATATATTAATATTTTAATGGCTTGAATATACTAAAGAATTTGTACCTAATTCTGACCAAAGTTCAGTAATAAATGTGACTAGAAGTTGTAGCTTTAAGTTAATTGTTATATTATATAATATTATAATATATTAATTATTCAATGCTGTGATGTTATGTGCATCGTTATATATTTTACTTGATGATATATATATATATATATGTGTTAGATAGATTTCAGTCAATTGGGTATATTAAATAACAAATATATGCACATATATACAAACAATATTTATTAACTCATTATTAAAATTACTGAGAAGCTTTTAAATTTTATTGAAAGATGCAATGTCGACAGATTGTACTAAATCCTCAAATTCCTGAATTTGTTCCACCAGGAAATCTACAGAAACTTTATCATCCTCTATTACGCATATTATTTGTAATTTTTGTATGCCATATCCCACTGCTACGAGTTTAGCTAAAATCAAATCATCTATGTATTAAACATATATAGATAGATATTATTTTAGAGAAGAAAAAGGAAAGAAATGAAAACTTACAAGCACCCCAAACAAGACCATCCATCTTAATCGATCTAACTGCTTCTTCCATTTTTTTCATGTCTGTTTCATCTCCCCAGGGTTTAACTTCAAGTACAATACTAGACTTAGGAATAATTGCTGGTTTCTTGGATTTTTTTTCGGCATAAGCCTTTAATCTTTCTTCCCTGATCTTTGCTGCTTCTGCACTTTCTTCTTCGTCGGATGCAAACAAATCAACATCATCGCCATCTTCTGCGGCATCTGCTGCTGGGGTTGTAGCTTGTGAAGAATGACTACTATTTGCTAATATAGCAGGAGCCTTTTTCTCTCCTGGAAGTGTGTTTAGATCGTACGACTTTATGTGAGTGTACCATCTTAGTACATGAGGGTTAGAAGAATTGGGTTCTTTTCCCAAAGCTTCAAAGACAGCAACATCGGCTTGAGACGGTTGCCACCTAATATTTAAATGAAATAAATCAATTCCATAATCATCCTTGGCAATTGTTTATTCGTTATTAACAGTAGATTCTTTTTTTTTTCTTATTTCTTTTTTCTCTCTTTTTTGATACGTTTCTAGTTGAAGGAACATAATAAATCTAAAAATAGTCATAAATGATCGTTCTACGATTAACTCGTACAAAATAGGTATATATATTTATAAAAATTCATAGCCCTAAATTTATATATACCGGCACATATGTGACGGATATATATATATATATATATACATGTACATCTGGAATAAAGAGAATAATGTTTGTATTGTAAAAAATTTTTATCAATCTCTGTCATAATCTTAATAATTTAATAAAAAAATTTCTTTTGTCATTTTGACAAAGATGAGAAAATAATTTTTGACGATGACGTTTGATCATCGATAAACTTATTTTAAAGAGCGATCGTATCGATGCATTCGTCGAAGGTTGTACTATGAAACAGAAAGGAAGCAAAGAAGGATAGGTGTCTCTAAAATGCCGACAAGAGAAGCACGTGTACCGGAACACGGGGGGTTAAAGTTCCTACGAAAGAATACTCACCCATCGATGTAACTACGATCGGCAAGATAAGCATTTAAATCTTTAACGCCCTTGTCAGTCTTCAAATCACCGACGGCCATGACGGAGGAGTATTTTATGTATAAATATTTCCACAGATTCAGCAGTAGCAAAATCCCCTTTCTCTGGTTGCCGGAAGAGAGAGCTGCATGCGACCATAAACTCTTATACTTCGATATGGATTACGTGCGTGACGTTGGTTCCGGTTTATTCAAAACCCGCGGAACATCAAACTTTTATTTTATTTACATTGAAATATCAACGATGCTGTTTTCCAATAGCGTGTATACTATCAACGGACGAATACATTTTTTCCGTCATATCAATCTTTCTATTGGATAAATTTTTTTTTTTTTTAATACGAAATCAACTATCGCAATCACGTGACTGACCTATGTTACACTTTACGTATGTAGTACAATTGGAAAATCGTAGATATACATATATATATATATATATATATACACACACATATATATATATATATTATTTTAATAAATACTTTTATTAAAACGATTAACGATTATTATTACAAAGAGAACATGTTTTATTTTGATATTAAATTAGGAAGATAACATTTTATGTATTAGCAAATTAAATATCCTTTTTAACATGAAATATTTTTTCAATTGTCTTGTTAATTGTTTAGGAATATTATCCCCATGCATCGCATTCGCTATACTTACAATATATATATATATACATATATATATTATAAGTAATAATATATATATATATATGTAATCTTACATGAATAAATATTTAAATGTTTGAGATATATAAATATTGGCAGTTTTTATAAATTATTCAATCTTACAATGTATAGTATATTTTGTATAAAAATCGAATTCTATTTCAATAATAATAATAATAATAATAATAATAATAATAATAATAATAATAATAATAATAATAATAATAATAATAATAGTAATAATAATAAAAGAAAAAAGAATAATTGGATAGTTCTTAATAAATGATATTTATATCACATATACAATTTCATACATTCGATTTCTGTATTCAGATCCTTTTATCGGTCCTACAGTAATTTTTTTTGAAGAATCTATGAATTTTTTTTTTTTTTTTTTTTTTTACAAGAAACCGACATCACTGATAACACATTATGAATACAGATCACAGTATTTCAAGCAATATTATATTCCGAATAAAAGATAAGCTATATCATCATTTTATTACTTATTAACTAGGATTTATATACAACTGTTGAGAAAAGAAAAAAAATACAGTCTTGCATTTATACTCGACCAAATATTATACATAATATGAATAAATGCAATAAATAAATATTTAATGTTTAAAAAATTAATAAATCTTATAAAATTATACATACATATACTAGAAAAAGTTTACTAGTATATTTTATGTGAAATTAAAATAATTTAATATTTTGTCTTTATCAAAAGTTGTAATATATATTTATAAATTATGACTCGAATTTTATTACTGAAAAAAATTATCATAAAGCATTAAATGATATTTAATAATATTTAATAAGTTCTCTTTAAAATAATAATTATTCGAATGAATAAAATAATCTCTCAAAAAAAAAAAAAAAAAAAAAAAGTGAAGTTGATAAAAACATAATAGTAAAAGTATAACAGTGAAATAATTTTTTCATTAAAAAAAAAAAAAAAAAAAAAAAAAAAAAAAAAAAAACCCACAAACGTTTATCTAAATAAGTTTGTACTTATCCAACATTGTTAAAAATATACAGCTTACTACTTTCTTGCTTTTTTCTTTAAGAGAGCTTTCCGTTTCTTTTCTAAGGCTTCCATACGTATATCTTCTAAATCTTCCATAATGCCTATACCGAAAAATTATTATGTGAAAATCATATAATAATTTAAAATTAAGTATTGTGTAGCATATATAAAAATTATTATTATTATTATTAAATTTTTATAATTACCTATTTTTGTAGATACATATTCTTCTTTAAGTTGTTGTGCGAAGTTACTTTCCATTGCTAAATCATCATCATCATCATCCACATTTCTATATTTGCTTTTGTCGTAACCAAATATTTCACTAATATATTTACTATAATCTTCACCTTCTTCTTCTGGACCATCATCGATAAAATCATCCAATTCGGAATCATATTCTTCATCATCATATATACGACCTATAAAAAAAAGAAAAAAAAAAAAAATGTTTATATAAAACTTTATGATATTTTTCATAAGTTTGATAATCATAGAAGAATATTTATCAGCTTACGTTTGTTAGAATTTCCTGGCTTTTTAAGAATCTTTCCAGATGCAATTTTATTTTTAAGTGATTTCATATTAAGCGGAGGAAACTGCTTTGGCTTTTCATTTAACATAGACGATTGCAATTTTTCAGATGTAGGTGCTTGTTTTGTCTTAATATCTTTAGATAAGACTTGTTTGTCTGTACTTTTTGTTTGAGATACGACTTTATTTGGATGTTTAATCAACGATTTTGATTCTTCTTGTTTCAATTTACTTTGTGCCAATAACAATTTTTCTTTTTCTATAGCTTTACGCATTTCTTCTAATTTACGTTTTTCTACCTCTAATTTTTTACGTTCTTCTAATAATTTATCCTTCGTTGAATTTTTCCCTATATTATTAGATTTAGTTATAACATTACTTTTTTCACTTAAAATGTTATTAGATTTTGTCGATGCCTTTTTATCTTGTATTGTAGAAGACAAATTTTTATTCTGTACAGAGGAATCTAGAGAAGCTTTATCAATCGTTATTTTTGTACTTTTTGGGGCATGTGATTTATTTGACTTATTTATTTCAGATGTAACATTATTTTTTTTCGTTACATCAATTCCTCTGGCCAATTGCTCTTTTCTTTCTCTCCATTCTTTTTCTTTCATATATTCTTTCATTTGTTTCTTAGTCATCAATCTCTCTGGTTCTTCAACCTTTGGTTTGGCATCAATAACTACTGGCTCGTGTTGTTTCTTCTCTGCAAGTTTCAATAGTTCTCCAAAATCCATTGGAGGTGGTGGTGGTTTCTTTTTAGCCTTTTCTTTTCCATGCTTTTCTTGTTCCTTCGTTTTTTTCTCGGGTACTTTTTCATTCTGATCTTCACACTCTGACTCTTTTCTATTCACTGTAGATGATCGTCGTTTTCGTCTATGACCAAGAGAATCTTCAATTTCCTGTTGTTTTAGAGCTTGCTTTACCCTATCCTACAATGGAAATTTTCAATAATATTATCTATGATATTATACATATATTATAAATTAAAGTTATACGAAAGGAAATATAAAAGTAAATATTTTACCTTTGTCAATGCAATATCCTTTACTGTCCTTTTTCCAGTGTTACTGAAAAGAGGCTTCTCAGGAGGCAAATTACTATATTTATTCATTAACTGATTATAAAACGCAGATGCTTCCTGGGAAACATATCCGTAATCATCCTCATCTGGTTGAGAAGGACCTATGATTTAAAATTATGTAATTATATTATCATAAAATATAAATCTTAAATGAATAAAAATTGAGAAAAACAGCTTATGATTTGTAACAACAATAAAGTTCCAAATACTAATAGTACACATAGTACAAAAAGAAGTATAAAAATTGATTGATAAAAATGTGCAAAATGAATAACGTAGACACTAAGTTGAGTTACCTCAACTGATAAAATACACATGACAATGCAACATTTATTTTCTATACTTTCTACATCTACCAGTAGAGAAATATATACAAATGCTTTCTATGTTTCATCGCTTATATATTTAATTTTAATATTTGCAAATCTTTGATTTATAATTCGTTGGCTAACCTTAATCATTCCATTTGCATCTTCTGTTGTATAAATCCGTGAAACTGTTCCACGTCCATTTTGGATGAGAAAACAAGGTATCATATCGCTTCTATTAATATAACCTGCGGGCAAAAATATTGCCCGTTACGTTTAGTAAATTAAAAATTTTCTTAACATTATAGAAGAGGATAGATACTTATAATACCATATCAAAATAATATGGTATTATCAAATTTACGAATTATTTATTACTTGAATCGTTCACGTTTCTATTTTATATGGAACTTTATTATTATTTATTAAATTTGTATTTATGCAAAATGGTTCTTCAAATCCTGGTTTTTAGAAATAATGATTAAAAAAAAGAAAAAAAAAAAATAATATAAAATATACATACCTGCTATAGTAACAGCTGTATTTTCATTATCTATTGCATCTGCTATTACAGATTTATTTGCAGCCTTACATACTTTCAAATGTTTATTTATACGACTTTGAGCTTTATGGTCCCGTAATGCAAGCAAATTCTTAAACAGAGAATTTCAATTATATAAATAATATTTTCTTTATAATAAAATCGAATCTGCAAAGATTTCCTTGCATCAGATATAGACATACATCTCTCTTTTTTTTTTCCTCTAAAACTTTTCTTTTTTCTTCTTCCTCCTTTCTGGCTAAAAATTTTTTTATATTATCCGACAATGTCTTTGATTGTTTATTTTGCTTCTTCGGAGGTGTAAATTTAGTTTGATAACAAGCAACGGACTACAAGAATACAATTATAAACGAGCTATTAAAAAAACTTTTCCTAAATTCATTAGAACGTAGAAGAAGATTCTACTTACTTGTTTATTAATTTCGTTCTTTTGTGCAACACTTAATAATGTACCAAAATCCATTGTTAACCTATCTATTTACCTTGGAAAATATGTTTTACATATGGAAAATATAAAGCATTCATTTATTGACACATTTATACCATCGAACAGCCAACAAAATTGTGCACAGTGATTCTACGTGTCGTTCAAACCTTCTAAAAGAATCTATAGAAAATTTAGTTCTGATTTGACATTGACTAAGTTATAAATAGTTATGGTTCCTTTCATTGTATTTTTGCCGGAAGTAAGGTTAGGTAACTAAAGGAACATTAAGCCTGTTCATAACCTTTCACTCGAAGCATATGTGACTGAAGCGACAAATACGGACAAAACATGAACTACAAGTATAATAGAGAGAATTAGAGTTGTAAGGTTGTTCATCATATTTTGTGATTTCAGCGACAGTTATGGACAAAATATGAACTACAAGCGCTAACGAGAAACATTGTCATCAACATGCATCTATCTTAATATTTTATAAACTTGCATAGGTTATATCTCTCTCCTACGTTTATTTTATATATTATTACTGTATTAATAGTAATAATATAATATAAAAAAACTATTCCTATAGAAGAAACTACGAAAAAAAAAATAGTGGAGTAGAAGAAAAGGAATTTTAATTAATAGACAGTTTAAAAGAGAATTAATTTTTATTTTTATTTTTATAAAAATAGTATACAATATATAAGTATATATTTACTAATTATTATTTTTGACTTTAGTCGTTATACTTAATATACAACTATAATATTTACAACTATAATATATACAACTATAATATACAACTACAAATATACATAATATTTGTCCATATTCAATATCGTATAATCAATCTATTTATTTGTGGAAATATTATTAGCAATATACAGTGTTAATACTTCAATGTTTAATAAAAATTTAGATTCAAGGGATTTTGAAAATATATTGAAATATGCAGCCATTCGCTCGATAATACTTGCGTTATAAGATTTACAATTAGACTTTGCAAGTATTAACGACCCAGGTCTCACCACGTGGAGGTTGCTGCATGTGGAGACCCACGGGCTAACGGTGACTCTACTTTACTTTAAAATCCGCGTTCCGCGATACCGATCCCTTATGCCTTCCGCTTCGGATATCTTGGGCATGGGACAAAGCTAACAGGAAGTATCTAGCCTTAGCTACAGGGACTCCACTTACAGAAAGCTTAACCGTTCGACACCCTCCGCCTCAGGCATAACGGATTATTAAGCACATCTGAATTCGTGCATCCGAATTTCGAACAATCAAAGCGCATTAATCGCGTTCGCGACACTCACGTTTGTTATTATTACGTAGATTCTACTGTTCTATCCAAATTCGCGAAGTAATCTAATCGATATGTCGAAGAAATAAAACGAAGTCCCCGGTAGGACTTTCAATCGCGCAAGCGAACTCTCACGTGAGTGTTAGAATAACGGTGACTCTAAGTTGAAATCCGAAACGCACTCCGAATTTCAACACTAAAACGAAGTCCATGATAGGACTTTTAATCGCGCCCGGACACCCACGCAAGTGTTCGAAAAACGGTGACTCTACTCTAAATAAACTAATCGAATATTCGAGCAAACAAAACGAAGTCCCCGGTAGGACTTTTAATCACGCACGCGAACACTCACGTGAGTGTTAGAATAACGGTGACTCTAAGTTGAAATCCAAAGTGACATATGCTAACCGGTATTTAGACTTTCCATGATATTTGTCGGGATTTCCGCCCCGCTACCAAACATGAGGATTGTCATAACATCAGCCAGCTATGTACAGCACTACAAGGTAAACCGTTCGCGCACCCCGAATTTCAATACTAAAACGAAGTCCATGATAGGACTTTTAATCGCGCCCGGACACCCACGCAAGTGTTCGGAAAACGGTGACTCTACTCTAAAAAAACGCGTTCGCGAGGTAATCTAATCGAATATTCGAGTAAATATAAACGAAGTCCCCGGTAGGACTTTTAAGTCGCGCCCGCGTTCATTCACGTGAGTGATAGAAAAACGTAGACTCTACTCTAAATTCGCGTTTTCGATACGAACAATCAAACGAAGGTAAATCGCGCCCGAGAACACCCACGCTTGTGCACTTCGACACGCGCGCTAGTGTTCTTCCTATCCTTCCCGTATTCGCGCGTAAAAATCGATGATGAATCGTGCCAGGCGATGACGCATTCGACCAGAGGTGAACCTATCCCTTGATGATCTCTCCTGTAAAAAAAGAAGATAAGGAAAAAATAAGAAAAAGAAAAGAAAAGACATATTCAATATCGCTGCATTATTTCTCGATCATCCCTGAAAAAGAAAAAAAGAAGATGAATAAGAGAAAGTGAGAAAATATATAAAACAGAAAATAAATACGTATAAATAGCTGGAGAATGAAAGAGCTCTGCACGATGCTGAAACAGCTGCCCGCATCATCTCATGGGTCCTACCTAAAACTTATAAATCATAATTAATAACAATATATTAATAACATAACTGAAAACATAATTAAAAACATAATTAAAAAGAAACAACATAAATAAATATTAAGAAAACATAACTGAAAAGAAATAACTTATTAATAACAAACTGAAAACATAATTAAAAAAGAGAAATATGAAATAGAAAAGAAAGAAAAAGAGATGCAGTCCTATGCGATGACGATACAGCATGCAACACCTTCTCATGTGTCCTACCTAAAATATATAAATCATAATTAATGAGAATATATTAATAACATAATTAAAACATACTTAAAAATATAATTAAAAAAAAACAACATAAATAAATATTAAGAAAACATAACTAAAAAGAAATAACTTATTAATAACATAACTGAAAAGAAATAACTTATTAATAACATAACTGAAAACATAATTAAAAAAGAAATATATGAGATAGAAAAGAGAAATAGAGAAATGCATTTCTATACGATGCTGAGACAGCAGCTCGCACCTTCTCATGTGTCCTACCTAAAATTTATAAATCATAATTAATAAGAATATATTAATAACATAATTAAAAACATGATTAAAAACAATTAAACACATAATTAAACACAAATGAACACAAATAAACACAAACAAACACATAACTAAACACATAATTAAACACATAATTAAACATATAATTAAAAACATAATTAAAAAAGAATAATATGAAATAGAAAAGAGAAAAAAAGAGATGCAGTTCTATACGATGCTTAGACAGCAACCCGCACAGAGGCACACCCCCATAGCCCATCCCATGGGTCCCACCCGAGACTGTAAATCTTAATTCATAAGAGTATATTAATGACATAGAAAATAAAAACATGAAAAATATAATTTAAAAAAGAGAGCCGCAAAAAGATAAGTGAATAGAAGCATCTCTACATGATGCTGAGACAACAACCCGCACAGAGGCCCTCACCCATGGGCCCCACCCATGGGTCCCACCCGAGATATATAAAAGAGATATATAAATATAATTAGTGAGAGTAAATAAGAATAAATAGAAATGACAGCTGACATAAGAGTGTGATAGATAAATTTCCTTATCGTTTCAGTAAGAAATTATTGTACAATATATTCTGTTGTATTTTTTCTTTCCAAGTTTTATTAGCTATATAAAACGGAAATATGTTAATGTTTACTTGGAATTAAATTAAAAAAATTATGGAAAAGTAATACAATATGCAGCCATTCGCTCGATAATACTTGCGTTATAAGATTTACAATTAGACTTTGCAAGGATTAACGACCCAGGTCTCACCACGTGGAGGTTGCTGCATTTGGAGACCCACGGGCTAACGGTGACTCTACTCTAAAATCCGCGTTCCGCGATACCGATCCGCAATACCTTTCCGCTTCAATGCACTGGCTTCTTAACTAACAGGGTATGCGTAGCTTTAGCTACTACACACCTCTTACAGATAGCTCCACCATTTGCACCGTCCGCTTCAGACATAACGAATTATTAAGCACATCTGAATTCGTGCTTACCGAATTTCGAACAAACAAAGCGCACTCCTTAGAAATACTAATCGCGTCGCGACACTCACGTGTGTGTTATAATTACGTAGATTCTACTATTAAGCCGAAATTCGCGAAGTACCCCCCTCGGAATTTTGAAGAAATCAAACGAAGTCCACGGTAGGACCTTTAATCGCGCCCGAACACCCACGCGAGTGTTAGAAAAACGATGACTCTACTCTACAATTCGCGTTTTCGATTCGAACAATCAAACGAAGTTTAATCGCGCCCGAGAACACCAACGCCTGTGCCCGCCGACACGCGCGCCAGTGTTCTTCCTATCCTTCCCGTATTCGCGCGTAGAAATCGATGATGAATCCTGCCATGCGATGTACCATTTGGTCGCAGATGAACCTATCCCTCGATGATCTATCCTGAAAAAGAAAAAACTAAAGAGAAAATAAAAGAACAAAAAAGAAAATATTAAACAGAAAATAATATATATATACATATATAAAATACAAATAGAAAATAAATATATATAAATAGATAAGAGACCTAGAAAAAGAAACGAAAAGAGAAGCAGCTCTGCACGATGCTACCTAAGACCTATAAATCATAATTAATAAGAATATATTAAAAACATAATTAGAAACATAATTAGAAACATAATTAAAAACATAATAAAAAATATAATTGAACACATAATTAAGAATATAAACAAAAAGAAACAACATAAATAGATATTAAGAAAATACAATTAAAAGGAAATAACATCTTGATAACATAATTGAAAAATAAAAATATGAGATAGAAAAGAGAGCCCCAGAAAGAGAAGAATAGAGAGCCCCAGAAAGAGAAGAATAGAGAGCCCCCAAAAAGATAAGACAAGAGAAACAGTTCTATATGATGCTGAGACAGCAACCCGCACAGAAGCCCTCCCCCACAGGCCCCTCCCATGGGTCCCACCCGAAATACTCAAAGGATAATTAATGAAAGTAAATAAGAATAAATAGAAATAACAGCGATAAAATAAGAGTGTGATAGAAAAATTTCCTTTTCGTTTTTCCGAGAAATTATTGTACAATATATTTTTGTTAAATTTCTTCTTTTGAAGTATTAGCTATATAAAATGAAAATATGTTAATGATTAGTTGGAATTAGTTTGAAAAGATATTGGAAAAATAATACAAATGCAGCCATTCGCTCGGTAATACTTGCATTTAAAAATTTACAATTAAACTTTGCAAGTATTAACGACCCAGGTCTCACCACGTGGAGGTTGCTGCATGTGGAGACCCACGGGCTAACGGTGACTCTACTCTAAAATCCGCGTTCCGCGATACCGATCCGCAATACCTTTCCGCTTCAATGCACTGGCTTCTTAACTAACAGGGTATGCGTAGCTTTAGCTACTACACACCTCTTACAGATAGCTCCACCATTTGCACCGTCCGCTTCAGACATAACGAATTATTAAGCACATCTGAATTCGTGCTTTCCGAATTTCGAACAAACAAAGCGCACTCCTTAGAAATACTAATCGCGTCGCGACACTCACGTGTGTGTTATAATTACGTAGATTCTACTATTAAGCCGAAATTCGCGAAGTACCCCCCACGGAATTTTGAAGAAATCAAACGAAGTCCACGGTAGGACCTTTAATCGCGCCCGAACACCCACGCGAGTGTTAGAAAAACGATGACTCTACTCTACAATTCGCGTTTTCGATTCGAACAACCAAACGAAGTTTAATCGCGCCCGAGAACACCAACGCCTGTGCCCGCCGACACGCGCGCCAGTGTTCTTCCTATCCTTCCCGTATTCGCGCGTAGAAATCGATGATGAATCCTGCCATGCGATGTACCATTTGGTCGCAGATGAACCTATCCCTCGATGACCTATACTGTAAAAGAAAAAGATAAAGAAAAAATAAAAAAACAAAAAAATATATTAAACAGAAAATAATACATATACACATATATAAAATACAATAGAAAATATATATAAATAGATAAGAGACCTAGAAAAAGAAACGAAAAGAGAAGCAGCATGCACCATCCCATGGGTCCTACCTAAAGCTGTAAATCATTATTAATAAGAATATATTAAAAACATAATTAAAAACATAATTAAACATATGATTAAAAACATAATTAAAAACATAATAGAACACAATTAAATAAATAATTAGAAAGAACAACATAAAAAAAATATTAAGAATACATAATCAAAAGGAAATAACATTAATAACATAATTGAAAACATAATTATAAATGAAAAATATGAGATAGAAAAGAGAGCCCCAGAAAGAGAAGAATAGAGAGCTCCCAAAAAGATAAGACAAGAGAAATAGTTCTATTTGATGCTGAGACAGCAACCCGCACAGAAGCCCTCCCCCACAGGCCCCTCCCATGGGTCCCACCCGAAATACTCAAAGGATAATTAATGAAAGTAAATAAGAATAAATAGAAATAACAGCGATAAAATAAGAGTGTGATAGAAAAATTTCCTTTTCATTTTTCCGAGAAATTATTGTACAATAAATTCTGTTATATTTCTTCTTTCGAAGTATTATTAGTCATATAAGATGGAAATATGTTAATGTTTAGTTGGAATTAGATTAAAAAAATTATGGAAAAGTAATACAGTATGCAGCCATTCGCTCGATAATACTTGCGTTATAAGATTTACAATTAGACTTTGCAAGTATTAACGACCCAGGTCTCACCACGTGGAGGTTGCTGCATGTGGAGACCCACGGGCTAACGGTAACTCTACTTTACTTTAAAATCCGCGTTCCGCGATACCGATCCCTTATGCCTTCCGCTTCGGATATCTTGGGCATGGGACAAAGCTAACAGGAAGTATCTAGCCTTAGCTACAGGGACTCCACTTACAGAAAGCTTAACCGTTCGACACCCTCCGCCTCAGGCATAACGGATTATTAAGCACATCTGAATTCGTGCATCCGAATTTCGAACAATCAAAGCGCATTAATCGCGTTCGCGACACTCACGTTTGTTATTATTACGTAGATTCTACTGTTCTATCCAAATTCGCGAAGTAATCTAATCGATATGTCGAAGAAATAAAACGAAGTCCCCGGTAGGACTTTCAATCGCGCAAGCGAACTCTCACGTGAGTGTTAGAATAACGGTGACTCTAAGTTGAAATCCGAAACGCACTCCGAATTTCAACACTAAAACGAAGTCCATGATAGGACTTTTAATCGCGCCCGGACACCCACGCAAGTGTTCGAAAAACGGTGACTCTACTCTAAATAAACTAATCGAATATTCGAGCAAACAAAACGAAGTCCCCGGTAGGACTTTTAATCGCGCACGCGAACACTCACGTGAGTGTTAGAATAACGGTGACTCTAAGTTGAAATCCAAAGTGACATATGCTAACCGGTATTTAGACTTTCCATGATATTTGTCGGGATTTCCGCCCCGCTACCAAACATGAGGATTGTCATAACATCAGCCAGCTATGTACAGCACTACAAGGTAAACCGTTCGCGCACCCCGAATTTCAACACTAAAACGAAGTCCATGATAGGACTTTTAATCGCGCCCGGACACCCACGCAAGTGTTCGGAAAACGGTGACTCTACTCTAAAAAAACGCGTTCGCGAGGTAATCTAATCGAATATTCGAGTAAATATAAACGAAGTCCCCGGTAGGACTTTTAAGTCGCGCCCGCGTTCATTCACGTGAGTGATAGAAAAACGTAGACTCTACTCTAAATTCGCGTTTTCGATACGAACAATCAAACGAAGGTAAATCGCGCCCGAGAACACCCACGCTTGTGCACTTCGACACGCGCGCTAGTGTTTTTCCTATCCTACCCGTATCCGCGCGTAAAAATCGATGATGAATCGAGCCAGGCGATGACGCATTCGACCAGAGGTGAACCTATCCCTTGATGATCTATTCTGGAAAAAAAGAAGATAAGGAAAAAATAAGAGAAAGAAAAGAAAAGACATATTGAATATCGCTGCATGATTACTCGATCATCCCTGAAAAAGAAAAAAACAGATGAATATGAGAGAGACAAAACAATATATAAAATAGAAAATAAATACGTATAAATAGATAAGAGTACTGGAGAATGAAAGAGCACTGTACGATGCTGAAACAGCTCCCCGCACCAGCGCATGGGTCCTACCTAAAACTTATAAATCATAATTAATAACAATATATTAATAACATAACTGAAAACATAATTAAAAACATAATTAAAAAGAAACAACGTAAATACATATTAAGAAAACATAATTGAAAAGAAACAACCTAAATAAATATTAAGGAAACATTACTGAAAAGAAATAACTTATTAGTAACATAACTGAAAACATAATTAAAAAAAAAAATATGAGATAGAAAAGAGAAATATAGAAATGCATTTCTATACGATGCTGAGACAGCAGCTCGCACCTTCTCATGTGTTCTACCTAAAATTTATAAATCATAATTAATAAGAATATATTAATAACATAATTAAAAACATGATTAAAAACAATTAAACACATAATTAAACACATAAATAAACACAAATAAACACAAATAAACACATAATTAAACACATAATTAAACAGATAATTAAACACATAATTAAACACATTATTAAAAAGAAACAACCTAAATAAATATTAAGAAAACATAAATAAAAAGAAATAACTTATTAATAACATAACTGGAAACATAATAAAAAAAAAAAATATGAAATGGAAAAGAGAAAAAGAGAGATGCAGTTCTATACGATGCTGAGACAGTAACCCGCACAGAGGCACACCCCCATGGCCCATCCCATGGGTCCCACCCGAGACTATAAATCATAATTCATAAGAGAATATTAATAACATAGAAAATAAAAACAATAAAAATATAACTTAAAAAAGAGAGCCGCAGAAAGATAAGAGAATAGAAGCAGCTCTATATGATGCTGAGACAGCAACCCGCACAGAGGCCCTCACCCATGGGCCCGCCCCATGGGTCCCACCCGAGACTATAAATCATAATTAATAAGAGTGTATTAATGACATAGAAAATAAAAACAAGAAAAGTATGACAAAAAAGTAAGACGCAGATAGATAAGAGAATAGAAGCAGCTCTACATGATACTGAGACAGCAACCCGCACAGAGGCCCTCACCCATGGGCCCATCCTATGGGTCCCAACCGAAATATATAAAGGATAATTAATGAGAGTAAATTAGAATAAATAGTAATGACAGTGAAGAGAAGTTTCTGTGCGTTTCAATTTTAAATCGATAGTTTATCTATTAATCGATAGTATATAATAGTACATATATATGATCTTTATAACGTTGTTAAGAATATCCTATTGTTTAAATTTTAATTAATTATAATTTACGTGTATTGTATATTGTTTAAATGTTAAGAGAATCTTTTTTATTAATTATTCCTTTCAGTGTTCGCGATTTCACGACGTGGAGCTAGCTAAAAAGAAATAAGGAAAGAAAAAAGTATATGTACGTATGTATATTAATTATACGAACGATAAAATTCTGAATTTAATTTAATTAAACTTAAGAAAAATAAAAGATTAATTAAAAAAAGAATGAAGTATGTTGAACAATGATCTAAAGAAATATTATTCTCTCTGAAAGAAATATTATTATATTTATTAATCGATAGTATATAATTTTTATAACGTTGCTAAGAATATCTTATTGTTTAAATATTAATTAATTATACTTTACGTGTATCGTACATTGTTTAAATGTTAAGATAATCTTCTTTATTAATTATTTCTTCCCGTATTCGCGATCTCATGACCTGGAACTAGCTGAAAAGAAATAAGAAAAGAAAAATGAATATGTAAATATGTATATTAATGATACGAACGATAAAATTCTGAATTTAATTTCATTAAACATAAGAAAAATAAAAGATTAATTAACAAAAAAAAAAATTAAATATTCTGAATACTGATTTAAAGAAATATTATTTTCTCTGAAAGAAATATCAGTATATTAATCTCTGAAAGAAATATCAATATATTAATCTCTGAAAGAAATATTAGTATATTAATCTCTGAAAGAAGAATCAATATATTAATTGCTGAAAATCCTGAGCTAAAAATTTATTAACTTATAATTTAGATTTACGAATTGTGACTCTATAAGTTTTTTCATTTTTTAGCAAATATTCTACTTGACTTTTCTGTTTTAAAAACAATAACTCTTAAAAAAAAATTATACATAGTTTCGCTTCGAATCCAGTGAATATCGGTATCTTTTACTATTTCCGTTCGAGAAAAAATATTTAAAGAAAAATATTTAAGAAAATATTTAAAGTTCGAAATAATTATAAACGTGTTTGAACAAGAAGGCCCTATCCTAATCTAATAAATTAATCAGAAAATAAGAAACCATTTACGTGGTCACTCAATGCCCTTCTATTAATTAATTACAACCAATCACTCGTATCGATTTGGATCTTTCATCCTCGACATGATTGAGTGATTGGAGGGACTTAAAAATTCACTCACTACTTAAGAAGTTCTGCGATGGCTCCAAAACACTCGTTCACGATTTAGGTCGAAATTGAGGGTGGATAATTCGTAGGTGACTGATGAAAATGAAATAAATCGACGTTGAAGTTGGATGAGATCCTCTTCAATGATGCACTGACTCTAATTCGCGGTAGTTATTTATTAACGAACGTTCACTGAATTTACTTCGCGAATCACAATAGTCTTTTATAAATAAAGTCTGTGCGACTGTTAAAAGAGCAAAACACTTTGCGAACAAACACTGACTCTAACGACTGCATTGCACACAGTCGACGTAAAAATATTTGTTGTTTAAATCGCGAAACGCGAACGAACAAACACTGCTTCTACTTGCCGATATTTTCATTTAACCGATAAAAACATTCAATTATTTCATTGCTACGCGCGCGACTGCAATGAAGTTCTGAAACAGAAAAATACAAACAAAATAATTAGTAATACTGTTATAATAAGAAACTGTATAAATTATTCGAGAAATGTATGATATAGAAATATACTTACTTTAAGTCTTCATTATAACTATGCAGAAAATATATCCTGAGAGAGCTTTGATGCTTACTCGTCGGAATCTCAAAGAAGAATGATCCAGTAACAGTCCAAGTTGATCTGAGATTTGATTTTGTTGACTACACACACAATTAAGGAAGGGCAGCCCAAAGTTTAAATAAGCAAAAAAAAATTTTAATTATTTTAATTTTCTCGCGCGTTACGATAATTGAAATGTTTAATAGAATGTAGTATTGTTTAAATTATTTTTTGTACTCCGTGTACATTAGATATTATTTAATTAATTGAAAAACTATCGAAAGTATTAATTTTTAAGTTCCCGCGTTTAGAAAGAGTGTAAGTCGATGTGTACTGGTCGGAGTGCAAAGGGTAACTACTCGATATTAGTCAAAGTTAATCGAAGGACTGTTTATGTTTATACCGCACAAGGACAACTAATCCGAGATAAAATTTTTAAGTATCGGTAGCTTATATTAAAATTATTTTATATTTCTCAACCGTTTTCTACTTTAAAATGTTTAAACGAATGTACTATTGTTTAAATATTACTTTATTGTACTCCGTGTACATTAGAGATTGTTAAAATAATTATAAAATTATCGAAATTATAAATTTATAAGGTTACGCGTTTAGAAAAAGTAAGAGTCGATGTGCACTGGTCGGAGTGCAAAGGGAAACTACTCGATATTAGTCAAAGTTAATCGAAGGTCCGTTTATGTTTATATTGTAAAAGGCCAACAATCCCGAGATAAAAATTTTTAAGTATCGGATTCTTTTATTAAAATTATTTTTAATTTCTCGACCGTTTTCTGCTTTACAATGTTTAAACGAATGTACTATTGTTTAAATATTACTTTATTGTACTCCGTGTACATTAGATATTGTTTAAATAATTGAAAAACTATCGAAAGTATTAATTTATAAGGTTACGCGTTTAGAAAGAGTGAGAGTCGATGTGCACTGGTCGGAGTGCAAAGGTAAACTAACTCGAAAAGTTTCAAAGTTAATCGAAGGACCGTTTATGTTTATACTGCACAAGGCCAACAACCGCGAAATAAAATTTTTAAGTATCGGATTCTTTTATTAAAATTATTTTTAATTTCTCGACCGTTTTCTGCTTTACAATGTTTAAACGAATGTATTATTGTTTAAATATTACTTTATTGTACTCCGTGTACATTAGATATTGTTTATATAATTGAAAAACTATCGAAAGTATTAATTTATAAGGTTACGCGTTTAGAAAGAGTGAAAGTCGATGTGCACTGGTCGGAGTGCAAAGGGAAACTAACTCGATATTTGTCAAAGTTAATCGAAGGACCGTTTATGTTTATACCGTACAAGGCCAACAACCGCGAGATAAAAATTTTTAAGTATCGGATTCTTTTATTAAAATTATTTTTAATTTCTCGACCGTTTTCTGCTTTACAATGTTTAAACGAATGTACTATTGTTTAAATATTACTTTATTGTACTCCGTGTACATTAGAGATTGTTAAAATAATTATAAAATTATCGAAATTATAAATTTATAAGGTTACGCGTTTAGAAAAAGTAAGAGTCGATGTGCACTGGTCGGAGTGCAAAGGGAAACTACTCGATATTAGTCAAAGTTAATCGAAGGACCGTTTATGTTTATATTGTACAAGGCCAACAATCCCGAGATAAAATTCTTAAGTATTGGAATTTTATTTTAAAATTATTTTATATTTCTCGACTGTTTTCTGCTTTACAATGTTTAAACGAATGTAGTATTGTTTAAATATTACTTTATTGTACTCCGTGTACATTAGATATTGTTTAAATAATTGAAAAACTATCGAAAGTATTAATTTTTAAGTTCCCGCGTTTAGAAAGAGTGAGAGTCTATGTGTACTGGTCGGAGTGCAAAGGGTAACTACTCGATATTAGTCAAAGTTAATCGAAGGACCGTTTATGTTTATACCGCACAAGGCCGACTATCCCGAGATTAAAATATTGAAGTGTTGGAATTTTATTATAAAATTTCTTTTAAGTCTCTCTCGTGTTACCGTATTTTTAATTTTAAACGAATGTAATATTGTTTAAATATTGGTTTATTGAACTTCGTATACATTAAAGATTGTTTAAATAATTGAAAAATTATCGGAAGTATTAATTTATAAGGTTACGCGTTTGGAAAGAGAGAGAGTTGATGTGCACTGGACGGAGTGCAAAGGAGAACTACTCAGTATTAGTCAAAGTTAATCGAAGGACCGTTTATGTTTATACCGTACAAGGACAACTAATCCGAGATAAAATTTTTAAGTATCGGTAGCTTATATTAAAATTATTTTATATTTCTCCACCGTTTTCTACTTTAAAATGTTTAAACGAATGTACTATTGTTTAAATATTACTTTATTGTACTCCGTGTAAATTAAAGATTATTAAAATAATTATAAAATTATCGAAATTATAAATTTATAAGGTTACGCGTTTAGAAAAAGTAAGAATCGATGTGCACTGGTCGGAGTGCAAAGGGAAACTAACTCGATAATTGTCAAAATTAATTGAAGGACCGTTTATGTTTATATTGTACAAGGCCAACAATCCCGAGATAAAATTTTAAAATATTGGAATTTTATTTTAAAATTCTTTTATATTTCTCGCGAGTTTTCTTCTTTTTAATGATCAAACGAATGTACTATTGTTTAAATTTTAGTTTATTGTATTCCGTGTACATTAGAGACTGTTAAAATAATTGAAATATTATTGAAATTATAAATTTATAAGGTTACGCGTTTAGAAAGATGGAGGAGATGTGCACTGTTTGGAGTGCAAAAGAAAACTAACTCGATAATTGTCAAAGTTAATCGAAGGACCGTTTATGTTTATAATGCACAAGGACAACTACCCCAAGATAAAATTTTTAAGTGTAGGTAGCTTATATTAAAATTATTTTTACTTTCTCGAAAGTTTTCTGCTTTACAATGTTTAAACGAATGTATTATTGTTTAAATATTACTTTATTGTACTCCGTGTACATTAGATATTGTTTAAATAATCGAAAAATTATTGAAATTATAAATTTTTAAGTTTACGCGTTTAGAAAGAGGGAGACGATGTGCACTAGTCGGAGTGCAAAAGAAAACTAACTCGATAATTGTCAAAGTTAATCGAAGGTCCGTTTATGTTTATATCGCACAAGGCCAACAACCGCGAAATAAAATTTTTAATTGTAGGTAGCTTATATTAAAATTATTTTTACTTTCTCGAACGTTTTCTGCTTTACAATGTTTAAACGAATGTACTATTGTTTAAATATTACTTTATTGTACTCCGTGTACATTAGATATTGTTTAAATAATTGAAAAACTATCGAAAGTATTAATTTATAAAGTTACGCGTTTAGAAAGAGTGAGAGTCGATGTGCTCTGGTCAGAGTGCTAAGGTAAACTATTTGGTATTAATCATAGTTAATCAAAGGACTGTTTATGTTTATATTGTACAAGGCCAACAGTCTCAAGATTAAAATTTTTAAGTATAAGAATTTCATATTCAAATTATTTTAAGTTTCCGTATTTTTAATGTTTAAGCAAATACACTATTGTTTAAATATTAGTTTATTGTATTATGTGTACATTATAGATTGTTTAAATAATCAAAATTTATCGAAAGTATTGATTTTTAAGTTTTCAAGTTTAGGAAGAGAGATTTACGATGTTTACGCGTCAGAATACAAAAGAGAAGTGATTCGGTAATCGTCAAAGTCAATCTGTAGTTCATTTTTGTTACATCATGCATGTTTAACGACGGAAATGAATATTTTTAAGTATTAAATTTTTAAATTATTCTTATTTTATATGTTACGATCGTTACGAGTCATGTAATGCTCAATATCTTTTTAAATATTAATTTATTATATTTCGTTAACATTAGACATTATTAAATTAATCATAAAATCAGTGATACTTGTAATTTTTTAATGTCAGTCATTTGAAAAGAGAGTACTGTTGCTTTTTACGTTATTATTAAATGTCATCTTGATATTTAAAGTGAATTTTTGGTTCATCGAAATCGTTTAAAAATTAGATTTGGACTGGTTGTTGGTATAAACTATAAAAATACCAAAAATTTGAAGGAATTATCCTTAATATCTGATGATAAATAATTTCTAAACTACTATTGATAAATAATTTCGAATCACTTATCATATTTTTTTCTAGGATCCATGATTATCGACGGTCGGAAACAGATGCAAATCTAATAAACTGCAATGATCTCTAGGTGACACTACATGTACGTATTATGGGATTACTTCGTATTAAAACTCGTCAATAATAATTATTTGTATTATTATAAATCCGTATAAATGAATAAACAAATAAGATAATTGAAGATTATAAAATTCTGTAAATAAATCGAATACGAGTAAACGTAATACGTATTACATAGTTTTCGTAGATGTTTTCAAAGAGTTTATATATTTATTATGTAATATACAATGTGGAAAATCTTATATTAATTTTTTAATAAATACAAAAATATTTCACAAATAAACGTTAGAAGAATTTTCTTTTTCTCTTTTCGTTTTTCTCTTTTTTTTTTCCTTACTCAGTAAAAAGTTTAAATGACAAAGACATAAACGTTGAAGGTACTTGTCTAATGTGACCGAAGTCACATAGGTGCAATATACCATTATTCCGTTGGAAAGAGTACGAGGTGGTTGAAGTAAGGAAATAACAATATGGGGGTTGGCGAAGGGGGTAGTGTCACGGTTATAACGTAACCGTTTTGTTCCCTGTAACGGGACATCGATATTGCCGAGGCCGCGCCAAGTATTCAGAATGCCCTTCAAGAATTTTAATGCGTCGGAGAAAGAATTTATTGCAACCTAGAATGCGCAGTAATGGCGGAAATAAGTATAAAAGTCGTGGAAAAGGGTGCGCATTGTCGCCGTCTAATGGCTTGCCTTGGGCGTTCTACAGTAACGTCGTGTGCACGCACCACCCATGCAGTGCTGTCTATCCGAGGGGCTCCGTTTAGGGTCTTAGGCTTTTAACCACCCTAAGCTTCGCTCCATCAGGTGCATTAAAAGAGTCTGCATTCTTTTCCATCTCTCTCTCTCTCTTTCTCTCTCTCTCTCTCTCTCTTTCTCTCACTCTCTCATTCTCCCTCTTTCTCTTTTTTTTCTTTGATGTTTGGCTAGGTATCTAGGTTGGTATATAGTCACTATTCTATAGAACTCTATATATATTAAGTTTTATTCATAACTATTGAGATATATATATATATATAGAGAGAGAGAGAGAGGGAGAGAGAGAGAGAAGGAAAGAAAGAAGAGAGTAAGAGGGTTGCAAATTCCTTGCGTACTTTAGCACGATCGAATGATGCGTTTTCGCGCCTTGCTTTTGTGGTCGTCCAGAGTACCGAGACTGTAACTATTTTTAAGCGCAACGAGCCTTAAGAGCGAAAATGCACGAGGGAGAGATGAATGCGTCTCCAAAAAGGAAGGAAGGTAGAAAGGAAAGAAGGAAGGAAGGAAGGAAGGAAGGAAGGAAGGAAGGAAGGAAGGAAGAAAGATGGCGAGAAAAGTGAAAGAGGAAGAAATAGAGAGAAAGAGAAAGAGAGAAAGAGAAAGATAGATATAGATAGATATAGAGATAGGGATAGGGAAATAAAGAGATAGAGAGACGTTAGAGTTGGAAGAAAGAGAAAAAGAGGAAGAAAAAAAAGATGAAAAAAAAAAAAGAGAAAAGAAAGAATGTTGCGTTGTGGGAAATAGCTGAAGGGTCCCATAAAGGCGTTCGCCGTGTTCCAAAGAGCTGAATGCGTCTAGACAGTTCCACTTCACGCAATGAAAACACCGCGAGCATCTCGCGCCGCCATAAAGTTTCATTATTTACTGATGTAACATGTAGCACTTTTCTCTCTCTCTCTCTCTCTCTCTCTCTCTCTCTCTCTTTCTTGCTCGCTCAGTAGGAAAGCTAAGTTTTTCATTCACCGTCCAAGGCGTCTTCCCGTATTCCGCGTTATTAATCCGGAAGAAATTCTAAACCAACGAGAAGATACACAGCTGGTTTTAATAAAGCCTTGCATCTCGATAACGTACGTAAGTACATGCATTGAATTTTTATTCTTAGATTTTTCTTTCCATGATAACGAATTTCACGAGAGAGAAAGAAAGAGAGAGAGAGAGAGAGAGATTACGATAATAAATAAATAGACAAATAAATAAATAGTAGAAAATCCAATGATCTTTTAACGATGCGAGAGAGGACATTTTTATCGCTTTATTAAACGGGAGAGAGAGAGAGAGAGAGAGAGCAAAAGAGAGAGAGAGAGAGAGAGTTTCCTTTTTAAAAAGGAAACTTTTACTTCATCGAGGAAAATCCTCGCTGAGCTCAACCGTTATAAATACTCTATAAAGAAAAAATTCACGGGAAATAGGAAGATCCAAGTTAGAGTCCCTGTTGGCCGCGTCAAAGGACACGTTATTTTCTACAAATCGTCAAAGGCGAAATCGTTCAAAGAACTCGTTGGAATTACCAGACGTCTAATTTGTTCTTAAGAATCGCCTTGAACCGAGTTATTTCTAAGGAAACCTTCGAAACGAGAGGAAGAGTAGGAGGAAGAAGAGAGAGAAAGAGAGAGAGAGAGAGAGAGAGAGAGAGAGAGAGAGAAAGA
This sequence comes from Vespa mandarinia, assembly GCF_050613455.1. Lineage (NCBI taxonomy): Eukaryota > Metazoa > Arthropoda > Insecta > Hymenoptera > Vespidae > Vespa > Vespa mandarinia. The sequence goes on from NC_140811.1 coordinate 1,754,293, forward strand.
AAGAGAGAGAGAAGCTCGTTCTCCAAGAGCGACAACTTCTTGAATCGAGCGTAAAGACCGACTTTTCACCTCGCTGTAATCAAATATTGTATTTCCGGGAAAGGTAACAAACAATGAGTCGGAAATTGCTGGATCGCGGAAAACTTATTCCCCCGTGAATTTCTCTTTCGTATACGGTAAAGAGTTACGTATATAAACTGAAATGGAATACATGGTGATTCTTAATTAAATAGAAATAAGATTTCAATGAACGATACTAAACGATTTCTGCGAATAGTTTATATTCCGTTAACCAAGATATAATTTAAATAGAAATAAAATAAAAACGATGTGTGACCTTATAGATTTATTTATTTATCTACGTACGTATAAACACATTGGATTTATCATAAAAGAATGCCTTATGTATTATAAAAGTTAAAATAGATAGGTAAAGTATTACGATATTTTTATTTATTTATATTTCTTATATCACGTTAAATTTCTTTTCCTCTTTCAATTTATATATCAATGTAAGATTAAGAGAGACGTTTAGTTCATATTCGTATCGAGAAGTTCAAAGAACTTACGTATCTACGTAAGTATTTACGAAAATAATGATAAATCTAAACGTTGTAGAAAAATAAATAGAATGTTTTAATACGATCAACGTAAAAAATTTTCTTTTTAAACGATACAAAGACGAGATATAGATAATTATAGGGATAAAACTATAAAAATATAAAAAGGCTTTTCTCACGAATGTTTTATAAGGTACTCTTTGAGACAAGAAAGGAGGTATTCTGAGGTAGTATGAGAAAGGATTCACGTAAATACGTACGTAGAAGTCTTCCCGAATGCGGATATCAAACGGATTTAATCGGGTACAAGCACGCGGAAAGCGATGCCGCCAGACGATTGATAAGTTAACGGCGCGAGATATCGCGAATGGTTTCGCTCTTTTGTATTCCCTTTTAAGGTCGGCTGATTCCATTGGATTGGGAGACCAACCTGAAATAGAAAGGGGAGGAAGATGTTGTATGTAAGAGAATGAGATAGAGAACAAAATCCATGCGACACAAGCAGCTTTCTCCTCTCCGTTTCGTATCTCCTCTTGGTCTCTCCCTCTCTCTTTGTTCGTCCTTTCGAATAGCATAGATCGACCCTTCCTCTGTCCCTTCTCTCTCTCTCTCTCTCTCTCTACATCTCCTCTTATACGTTCGCTAACTCCTTTGTAAACGCCACACCGTTTAATTAGTATCTACGTCTTTAGAGATGGTAAAAGGCACAGATTAGATCGTTTCAAAAATAAAGGAGACTTTGCTCGTAGCTTTACTTAACGTTGATTAGGATACGTCAAACGTTATTAAGTATCCTTTAACGATTATTTATCATTATCCATGACCTTTACTTTCATGTTATCTCTTCTTTTTTTTTCTTCTTTCTTTCTTTCTTTCTTTCTTTTTCTTTTCTTTTTTTTTTTACTCCTTTCACTTTACCTTTTTTTACTTCACTTTATTTTACTTTCTTTATTTTTTCCTTTCTCTTTCTCTCTCTCTCTCTCTCTCTTTCTCTTTCTTCGTCTTTCTTCTTTGATCGAGTACTTGAGCGTTAATACGCGCGAGAAATCGCATCCGTCACGAGCACTGTTTCTGGATCCTCGGCAATCAGGGCCGAACGAAATTACGGCTAAATCACTGGAGCGTCGTTTCGCGTCGCTTCACTCTGACACCCTCGTCGAATCTTCCTTCGTTCCGGAAGACACAAGGACGGACGGACGGAAGAACGGACGGAGAAACGGACAGACTGACGGATTGTTAGAAGGGGAGATCGATCGTGGCAAGAGAGATAGGAAAGGAGAGAGAGAGAGAAGAGGAAGAAGTATTTCTCTCTCTCTCCCTTTATCTCTGTCTCTCTCTCTCTCTATCTATCTCTCTCTCTCTCTCTCTCTCTCTTCCTTTTTCATCCCCTATTCGATTTAATTGCTTTCGGCCGGAAAATATTTCCGTCCAATTCCGGCTGTGGTCTCTTCTCACCCTTCACAACCTTGTATTCCTCGAAGTCGCGGAAAAGCCAAGCTAGAATCTAGAAACGTTTCGTACCACTTTTCAAGACGATAAAACGTGAAAATCTTTTCTGCTTTCGACTTTAGTTACTCTATTTCTTTTTTTCTCTTTGTCTCTCTTTCTCTCTCGCTTTTTCTCATAGGATTTATATCGGCCATGCCGTTGCGACGTGAGCAATAATAGGAAGTTTAGACGACATTACGTAGGAGAGTAGGATAAAGGTGCTCGAGTGCTTATATCGTCATTCTCTCTCAACTACAATCATATTCGCTTCGTGCGCTGGGTGGTTATACTCGTTGTTAAACATCGCGGCTGCGACGGTTTACTCGACGACGCGTCTATGTCTTCGTTGGAGAGGTTGCATCTCTCTAACGTTCTGGACCAGCTGTATTTCTCTCTCTCACTCTCTCTTTCTCTCTCTCTCTCTCTCTCTCTCTCTCACTCTCTGTCGCTCTTCTTCTCTCGTGTGTTCTCTCAACGATCTCCCATTTACGGCACCGACATACGTATCTGTATTCATGGTAGACTGTGCTTAACGTTCATCTTAGAAGAGAATATGGAGCGAGTAAGCAAACAAGCAAGCAAGTAAGCAAGCAAGCAAGCAAGCAAGCAACCAACCAACCAACCAACCAACCAACCAACCAAGCAAGCAAGCAAGTAAGCGAGCAAGCGAGCGAGCGAACGAACGAACGAACGAACGAACGAACGAACGAACGAACGAACGAATGAACGAACGAACGAGCGAGCGAGCGAGCGAGCGGGCGAGCGAACGAACGAGCAAGATACAGAACGAACGAGTGAGTGAGTAAGTGAAACAAGTATGGAGTAAGATAGAGATAGAAGAGAAGCACTTTGATAGCGTAGAAGAGTTCCTCCCTGCTAGTGGGCGTCGTCGACCTGGAAATCTCCAGCCGCGGCTTCGTTAATTAGCCACCAAAACCACCGACGTCGTTGGTAACGTAAGAATACTCTCGGTCTGCGAATCCTCCGGGACGTGAAGCCGCTGAAAGCAGTCGGCTTTTCCTAAAGAAAGAAAGAAAGAGAGAGAGAGAGAGAGAGAGAGAGAGAAATAGACAGACAGAGAGAATATGCTCTTCAAAGCATAACCATCACCAGCAGCAATAGCGACGGCAACAGCAACAGCAACGGCAACGGCAGCGCCAGGAGCAGTAGTACTAGTAATAGTCGACAGGACCACAGAGATCCTTTTCCTTGCTTAATACTGTGTCGCTACTTGAGCGTGTCCTCGAATCAAGTAACATTTTTACTTTTGAAGAAAATGAAGCTTTAGCTTCTTGCTTCTTTGTGCGCTTACTTCTTTAGTTCTACAACCTTTTTACCTTCTTAAGTTACGTCGATTTAATTTCACGCGGTAGATTATGAAGAACATTGAAATTCGAGGTAATAATTAAGAAAATATTTTTAATATTCCGTATCAATTGTAAATATTTTAATTATATATATATATATATATAATTTTTTTTTTTTGTAAATAAATATCAATATGGAATCAAAGTGAAGTTAATGAACTCGCTTATCCCAGTGACCTCTTAGACTTCGACGATCGATATGATACTTAGGAGCAAGAAGTCGAGGTCGTGTTAGCTGGAACGAGAACGGAACTCATTAGAACTGGCACGGGAAGAGATCGTTCTATATAACATACACACATATATATATATATATATATATATATATATATACCGATGTGGATAGAAGATAGAAAGAGAGAGAAAGACAGAGAGAGAGAAAGAGAGAATATATATATATATATATATATATATGTTTGTGTGTGTGCGTATATGCGTGCATCACACAGCGAGTGCATTTCCATAAAGCATCGCCGCCGCAGCTGCAAGTTTCGAATCTCGATCAAATAGCATTTAGCGAGGCGCTGGAATTTGTGGTTGGATTACGCCTGCGGCTTTTCATAGACCGACGAAGCGTTTCGTACGAACTCCCCCAACGTAGATTCTCCATCTATGAAGGAACACTGTCGGCACTACTCATATCACCAGCCTCTCATATCCATCTTCCTTAATACATCGCCTTATGGTGATCCTTCGTGTCCTTCTTGAATGCTAGCAAATGTCTATTTCGTGTATCAAATGAAATTAAATCGTTATCATTATGACGAATTGATACGATTCTTTACGGTAAGATATTTCATTACGTCATTGTCACTTATAGGTTCGTAACAAGTATCTCGAGTGGATTTCTTCTTAGACTTCCTTTGTTACCTACTCTTTATTATATTTTGTTAGAAACGAATCTTATCTTCTCGTTTTCAATAGATATTTACTTACCTGCTTATCGTATACTTTTATAACGATCTCTTTGTTATTGTATATGTATATATATATATATTATTTTTTTTCTTTTTGTTATTGTACAAATTTGTCGATAATTATTATTAATAAAGATGCATATATGTACACATATCTACACACAGATACACACAGATATATATATATATATTTTTTTTTTTTTTCAATAAAGTTGATAAATGTTAACGTCTTTAATATATATTTATGATTTATTTTAAAGAAAAAATTATTTTACCCTAACAGATAAACATCATACGTATGGAATATAATTTTTCAATTTTCTTATCGATCTTATCGAGTGATTCATATCGATCGTATTCTCTTTATTCCTATATTGATTTGGTAGATTGTTTTATTTTATTTTTCTCTAATAATCATTTATGTCGTTTGTTATGATTCGTTAATTCGTGATGATTTGTTAAGATAACTTATAGCGATTTGTAAAATTAACGATTCGTTTCCTTTCACTTCTTATTTTTTAATTGGATTATTTTAATTTTTTCTTTGATACCTTTTATTTTCTATCTTTCATCTTTTATCTTTTTTTCTTCGAGAAGTATTCGATCGATTTGCCTTTTCCTTTTTGAACAGGCAACGATAGAAAGCAAGGGAAACGCAAGGGAAGTGGTCGTCTGCTTTTGGCGTGCCATTTTCTCGAATCGTCGAGGCAAACGCGAGGAGGAGGAACAAGAAGAAGAAGAAGAAGAAGAAGAATAAGAAGAAGAAGAAGAAGAAGAAGAAGATATTTCATTTTCAACGGCGATCGTTTTCGTTCGACGCAATATGTGTATCCCTCGCTTTGTGTAGAAAAAAAGAAAAAAAATAAAGCAAGAAAGAAAAGAAAAGTAAGGGGAAAAAGAAAGAGAGAGAGAGAGAGAGAGAGAGAGAGAGGAAAAGAAAATAAATAAATAAAAATGTCGATGATCGTTGGAATTCATCAACGTAGCCAATGTTTCGTCATAATTATTATCAAGAAGATAATCACGGTAGGTGGTTAATTAAAAGAAAATATTTTTTGATCTAGCTTAGCAATTTACCGTCAATGATTCGAACTGATTAATTTAATATCAAATGAAACGTAAGTATTTAAAAAATATTCTTGGTAGTTGTTCATCTACAAAGAGAATTAACCCTTTGAATATCAATTCTAAGTTTACCCTTAGGATTGAATCTTAAGAAGGGTTTACCCTTGGTCCTCTGTACGCTTCTATGTAAATGAGATACTAGCTTCTATATCTTTCCATGGAATATTTCTCCCTAGCAAAAACCAATAAACTCATGGGAGAGTTAATTAAACGTATACGTAAACACACGCGTGCGTAATCGTATCTTGATTGATGAATGTATAACGTAAAAGTTAAATACTTGTGTATGTGTATTTATCGTGTATCTATTAAATCGATATTTTCAATGATTAGATTCGACGATGAGAAAATTATCGCAAATTCTACCGAATTTTTATCAATTGTATCGAACTATGTTGGCTGGTCTATTGGTATTTCTTTTCTTTTTTTTTCTTTTTTTTTTTCGACGATTTCAATTTTAAGAAAAGACGAGTCATTCGAATGATAATTAATGATAATATTTTAACGACGTGAGTCATTATTAATATGTTCCATCGTATTATCAGTAAAATTTCATTGTAGAATACATTACAATGGGCTCTTTCGTAAAGCGTTTATCTTTTTTTTTATCTTTCTTTTTTTCTTTCTTTATTTTTTTTTTTTTATTTTTTTTTTCCTCCAGGAAAACTCCAAATAAGATAATGATTTTACAGAGATGAGCAGAGGAAGGAGAATGTTCGAGGTTACTCGATTTCGTTCTATGTCGTTTTAATCAATCGCGACGAGCGATGAGTTGCTTTATCAGCCATATCGCGTACCGTTATCGGACCCCCAATGAGTATGGTATGCGACTGCAATGCGTTTATGCGCATGCGCGTGCAATGTAGCACACGACGGAAAATAAATATTATATAAAATAAATATCGTTCCGTACAAATGAATAAAAATAACTTATGTAAATAAATACTTTTTCGTTTTCATTTGAGAATTTTATGTCATTTTTACGTAATACGTAATTCTGATTTATTGCAAAATTGACAATTATCGCTTAAAATCTATTCGTGTTTCTTTTTTTCTTTCCTTTTTCTTTTTTCTCTTTTTTGTCCTTTTCCTTTTCTAATTTTTCTTCTTCTTCTTCATTATTAACTTTATAATGGAGTATTTTAATTAATTTGAATAATATATGGTAGTAGGTTTGTGTATTATGTGGAAAAAAAAGAATAAGAAAAAAGAAGAAAAAAAAAAAAAGAAAAAAATAATTAAACACACGAACGTGAGATTTTTCTAAAATACGATGCATCGTTGATCGAAGGGCTATTAATAATTTCTTATCAACTTCGATAGATTTGTGATCTAAATTAAGATCCGTTATCTCTATGCTGTTGTCTCTATTGTCTCTATTTACTTTAAGGATACGATGTAGTTTAAACTCGTATTGCATTACGAAAACAATGATTTTTCTAGCGAAACACGGAAATTCCGAAATAAATAGGTAGAAATAATCTTATATAACTTGTTGATATCGTTTAAGCGATAGAAATCTTTAAGTTAATATCATTTACAAACTTTCCAGAAACATATGCGAGGCTATTGATAACACGAAGATATAAATACTTAGATGAAATGTCGTTAATTCAGTTGGGCTTTAGGATCCGAATAAAATAAATTTGCTTGAGACCTTATGAAGAAAAAAGTTAAGTATTGAAAATGCGTGGGATACTAATTCTTCTTTTGTGCCTTACCGTGGCCTCTTTGGTTATGGGCAATGAGTACGTCTTTGGAAAGCGCGAAGAAGATGATTTTACAATTACCGAGAGAATTATTATAAAGGTATGTATACATAAATAATTATAAATATAAATGACAATATTAATTATAAAAATAATTAAATATTATTTAGAAATTATATAAATCTAATGAATTAATTAACGTAATTCTTTCTAAATTTTAGCCAAAAATACCCGGTAAAAAGGCAGTAGTCAGAGCTGGAGCTCATACAAAAGATGTAATATCTTACATTCGAGTAAAAGATTTGCATAAATACAATTCAACAGTTATAATAAAAGATGGTGGAGTAAACTTACAGAATGTCCTTTTATTAATCATTGGAAATGTGGGAGAGGGATTACTTGTACGATTCGAAGTTCGTGGAGTGACAAAAAATACAACAGAACCTACTACTAGTGAAGAACCAACTAGCAGTCCACCTACCGAAGAACCAAGTAATAGTACAACTACTGAGGGACCAACTAATAGTACAACTACTGAAGAACCAACCAGCAGTCCACCTACCGAAGAACCAAGTAATAGTACTACAACTACTGAAGGACCAACCAGTAATCCACCTACCGAAGAACCAAGTAACAGTACTACAACTACTGAAGGACCAACCAGCAGTCCACCTACCGAAGAACCAAGTAATAGTACTACAACTACTGAAGGACCAACCAGTAATCCACCTACCGAAGAACCAAGTAACAGTACTACAACTACTGAAGGACCAACCAGCAGTCCACCTACCGAAGAACCAAGTAATAGTACTACAACTACTGAAGGACCAACCAGCAGTCCACCTACCGAAGAACCAAGTAACAGTACTACAACTACTGAAGGACCAACCAGCAGTCCACCTACCGAAGAACCAAGTAACAGTACTACAACTACTGAAGGACCAACCAGTGGTCCACCTACCGAAGGACCAACCAGTAGTCCACCTACCGAAGGACCAACCAGTAGTCCACCTACCGAAGGACCAACCAGTAGTCCACCTACCGAAGGACCAACCAGTAGTCCACCTACCGAAGGACCAACCAGAAATCCACCTACCGAAGGACCAACCAGTAGTCCACCTACCGAAGGACCAACCAGTAATCCACCTACTGAAGAACCAAGCAGTAGTCCACCTACCGAAGGACCAACCAGTAGTCCACCTACCGAAGGTCCAACCAGTAGTCCACCTACCGAAGGACCAACCAGTAGTCCACCTACCGAAGGACCAACCAGTAATCCACCTACCGAAGGACCAACCAGTAGTCCACCTACCGAAGGACCAACCAGTAATCCACCTACCGAAGGACCAACTACCAGTGAGCCTACCGAAAAACCAATTAGCACTACATCTACTGAAATACCCATCACCAGTACTACCGAACCACCAAGCATTAGTGTGTCTACCGAAGGATCAGGTAGCGGTACGTCCAGTGAACAAAAACCATAAATTAATCTTCGAATAAGGCGGTAATGGAGAATTTACTAACTGATCCAAACAGCAGTGCTCTCAATATTTTAAGCAATTGAATTAGACAAAATAAGAGAAAGAGAGAGAGAGAGAGAGAGAGAGAGAGAGAGAAAATATAATGAGAAGAATAAAGATAAATAAGATATGAATTCCGTGTCATGCGTTCGTAGATTAATTATCATGTAACTTTGGACATATGTAGATTGGATATATATATATATATATATATATATATATATATATATATATCCAATAATATGGATTTATTAATAATTTTCTCTGTTAAATGAGAAAATGAAGTATAAGATGAAAAATATAATCTATTTCATTTAGTTTTAGATTTATTATTATAGATAAATGTACACACGTATATTAACATGAAACTTCAATTGAAACACATATTCTTGTTACACGCATTAAAACCATATTTTCATCGAGAACAATATTTCTTATTTAATTATTCTAATATTAACTTACATTATCTCCTCTTGTATTAATCATGAAACGAATTTATAAAAGCGAAATTTTATAATTCCTTTCTCAGTCATTCGAATCGTGGGAAAACGTTACATTTACAAAAATATACATATATATACATACATACATACATACATATATATATATATATATATATATATATATATATACGCTACGCTCTAAAAGAAAAAAAAAAAAAAGGAAAAGAAAAAAAAAATTCAAATTTGAAATCCTCTGAATATAATATTTTGTTCCACGTTTATATATTTCGAGACATTTACTTATTATTATAACTAAGCTGCTTTTCGAACGATCATATGCAAAGGTAACTGTCCATACTGAAACCAATAAACTGCTGTTACGCTTTCCTAAAACTTTATGAAACATTCAAACTGCTAGGTTATTTCATATTCTATTATTTGAAAAATAACAAAGGAACGGATTATAACAATTTATATTATATCAGTTTACATCGACTTTACTTTGAGATAAGTACATATATGTTCCACCAGTTACTTTCATATATTGGACATTCTCGTTATATTTCCATTCTGTATTAATTATATAAAATTGAAAAAAACAAAAAGCAAAAAAAAAAAAAACAAAAAATAAAGAATTTTTAAACGATTGACAATTTTAAAAGACAAAAAAGAAACTCATCCGTATGAAAGACGTAAAAGAAATTCTTTAATAGATAAGATATATATATATATATATATATATATAGCTAAGTATGATAAACAATTTATACTTTTCAAATAATGACAGATCTCTGGAGTGATAAAAACGTGAGCCCGCGTATTCATTGGGAAATATGAAGTTGAAAATCGAACGAGGGAACGGAAAATGGGGGAAAAAAGAAGAAAAAAAAGAGAAGGGGGGAAAAAACATATACACACACACATACACACACACACACACACACACACATGTACACAAAAAAAAAAGTAATGTTTTATATCGAAACACACGCACCCCTTGTAATGTACGTTTTCATCACGTCGTCTCGGTTCAATGCGCGAATCGTCGGACCGAAAGATTTTAATTATTACCGTCGAATCTCTCTCTCTCTCTTTCTCTCTCTCTTTCTCTCTCTCTCTCTTTCTCTCTCTCTCGCTCTCTCTCTTTCTCTCTCCCTCTCACATTTGGACGCGCGAAGTCGTATATAATGATAAAATGAAATATGCCGTGATTGGAACGGTGCGTTTAATTTCGGACTGATAAGAGGAAACGACGGAAAAACGTAAAGCGGACTAAAACACGATTTAATTGCGATGTCATAAACAAAGTTAAAATTATTTCTACGTTTATTGTCAACGTCATGAGGTGTTAATTAAACGATAGAATAAAAATGATGTTGATGGGTACCAATAGGAACTTTATTCGTCTTTATATTAAACCCAAACCGGCAGATGATCGGTTAGATTATATTCCAAATGGAACATAAAAAATGGAATGTTTGATAAATAATATCGAAAGTATCGAAGTGCTATCTCGAACGGATGACTTGACCCTTCTTCAATCTGAAAAGTAAAAGAAGTTTCATTTAATTTGCGTCATATAAAGGATTATAGAATAAATAAATAAATAAATAAATGGAAAAGAAAAGAAACAAAACAAAACAAAACGAAATAAAACAAAAAAAGAAAGAACAAAAAAGAAAGAAAACAAGAAAAAGAAAGAACAAAAAAGGATAGAGAAGGAGGGGGAGGAGGAAAGAGGAAAATATCTCTGTTGTAACTCTCTCGAGTATTCTTAATTAAAATTCAAATTATTTCGCTTTAGCTCTCAAAGAACAATGACTCTTTTCGATTTGTCTATACGGCCGCAGTAATTCTTAATGTTAGAGGATCCCTGTAGTAAATGGGTAAAACGTTCTTTGACAAACGATCTCTTTTATAGGATCCCACAGAAAGTAATTCAAGAGTGCAAGGTCAGATTAACTAGCGTATGGTACTACGCGATAGAAGATACTTTCACAATCGATCGTATGAGTCCGTATACTACTACTTCTCATATAACAAAATTCCTGAGTTCCTTTTCCACACAGTACTATGTAACGTTAAACCATCGTCTTTCCTCGTAGAAAAGAAAATCGCCTATCTTTGTATTTGCTCTGAGCTCGAGCAACATTTTCAAATTTAATTTTCGTCGAAGTTTATCGCGAGGCGCGAGACGAGGGAGATGAATTGGAAAGAAAATGATACGTGAGAGATAAACGAGCTTGTTTTTCTTCTTTCTCCCTTTCTCTTTTCACTTAATCTCTCTATCTCTCTCTCTCTCTCTCTTCTTCCCTCTCTCTTTTTCTCTCTTTCATTCACTCTCAATCTCCCTTGGGAGAGAGTAGAAAAGAGAATAACCTTTATCATAATACAACCACATTCTCGTGGTTGTTAGTACTTCTTTTGTCTTTCTTTTTCTTTTTTCTCTTCGTCTCTCTTTCTCTTTTTTTTTCTTTTCATTCTTTTTTTTTTTTTTTTTTTTTGCTTTTTATTTTATTTATTTATTTTCTCACACGTCCCTCTTGAGAAAGAAAGAAGAAGAGAAATAAGAGAGAAAGAGTGAGAAGAGAGAGAGAGAGAGGTGAGATAAAGAGCCGTAGGTATAGAGAAAAGTGAGGAGGGAAAGAAGAAGAATAAGAATAAGAATAATAATAATAAGAAGAAGAAGAAGAAGAAGAAGGAGAGAGAAGAAGGGAAGACGCCTCGAGACGTAACGCCTTTTGTGATTGGTGGACGGTGGAGCTCGTAAATGTGAATTATTAAATTTGGACAAAGGTTTACGCCTCGACGATGTACTCGCGTAACTACGTGACCTGCAATAAGACGAGCGAATGGTACGAACTCCCTGTAATCAAGCGCAATCTCAGCGACTGCTTATTTACACCTCTCGGCACTTGTGAAAGCCCGTGGAACAAGGCACCGCAATGAGCCTCGCGTCTGCAAAAATCATAAACACGGTGTACGCGTTACTTCTCGCCGTAAGTTTTGAACGCGCGCATCGAAGATATTCTTTTACCCAGTTCCCGCTTAACCCTTAACACACTCCCTTTCCCCTTACCCCCACCCCCACCCCCCATCCCGATTCCCATTCCCTCCTATATACCTTTCATTCCTCTACTAGCAACTTTCCCATTAGTACTTATATCTCTTTATATACTTCATCTTTATCTTTTTCTTTATCTTTGTATCTTTATATTTTTCTTCGTCTTTCTCTCTTTTTTTTTCTTCTTTTTTCTTTTTGTCGTTCTTTTCCTATTTCCATTTCCCTTCTTTCTTTTTCTTTTTTTTGTTCGTTCCTTTCCTACTTTCTTTCTTTCTTTCTCTCTCTCTCTCTCTCTCTCTCTCTCTCTCTCTCTCTCTCTCTCCATTTCTTTACTTACGTTACGCATTCATTTTCGTTCTCGGTAACGTAGAATTTAACTTCGATATGCGTTCGATCTCGTCCGTTACGAGATTCTTTGCCCCTCCCCCCATCCCTTTCTTCCCCTTTCTTTTCTCTATTCTTATACATTTCTTTTATTATTATTTTCTCTCTCTCTCTCTCTCTCTTTCTCTCTCTTTTGTCCTTTTCCTTTTTCTTTCACGTTTTCTCCTTCTTCTCTCTTTATTGCGCTTCAGGTGCAAACTGTTACGCGGTAAAAGAGAAGAGAAAGAAGATCGGCTCGTATATTTCTGATACTCGAAAAGGTTATTGGAATATTTTATCTCTTCCAGTCCTCGATATATAGGTTATATATGTATATATATATATATACGTATATAGGTGTAGGTATGTAATATGTAAAATTGAATATATTAAAATGCGTGTCTCGATACCAATGTTAAAATGATAACCCAGATATTTGGTTATTTCTTAAAAAACTGATTTATTTTCTAGACACAAAGAAATAATAACAAAAGGAAAGCGGATGGGTGGGGGTGGGTGGGGGGGGCGGGGAGAGCGGCGAGATAAAGAATTTCTCGTATATTTTATATCAATATTTAAACGATAAAACTTTAATCCCTATACACACTTAAGTCCCAATGCAAGAGTAAAGTATTAATTGCCAACGATTAATCGTAAATTAATTTTTTCTTTTTCTTCTTTTTTCCACTTTTTTCCTCTTCCACTTTTTCTTCTTCTTCAGGATTCGTATAATCCTATGGGATTTTTTTTGTGCAATCTGATCTCTGAAAAGGGATATAGGAAGGATAATTTCCGGTTTCGTTGTGTTTCTTTCCCAAAGGACTTTTTAATTACGGGCAGTGAAAGAGAGAAAGAGTGAGCGAACAAGAGAGAGAGAGAGAGAGAGAGAGAGGAAGCTTTGTAACGTTCGAAGCTGAGCGTCACGATCCAAAAGTCTCTTTTTCGAGGCGAACCTTTGTGCTTTTCAAAGAACCAGAAAATTGAATGTAAAGTTGGCAAAAAACTGACAGCAAGGGCGTTTTAAATAAAAGCCACGTTTCGTTTGTCTTCCCTTTGAAAATATTTTCCAGGTACTATTAGAACGTTATGCGTTATTTATAAATAAAAATTCTATTCTGTTTTGATTATTTTCAAACGAAATGACGAGAACGTAGGAACGACGAGAATGAAGAGAACAACGATCTTACACAGATCTAGTAGAGACATATGGATAATACGTTAGATGAGAAAAAGGGAGATTGAAACGGGGAAAACAATGTCGGACTGTTCTGTAAAATTTCACATGGAAAGTTTGTCGAGAAGGAAAGAAAGAAATATAAAGAAAGAAAGAAAGAGAGAAAGAAAAAAGAGCCAGCTTGAAAACTTATTTCAAGTTTCCAAATGGACGCGGATGGACCGTCCGAAGTAGTTCGACGTAAGGCATTCGGTCTGTCTAAAATTGTTCGACCCGTTAGATTGAGGAAGAAAGGAGGAAAAAGTTGGTCAAAAGTTGGCCGACACGCGAGAGCGAAGCAGTCAGCCCAAGTAGTCGGTCAATCCATCTACCGAACGCCTCAGGAGGATACTTTCTCAATTTTTTCTTTTTCTTTTTTTTTTTTTTTTTCTTTCTTTCTTTCTTTCTTTTATTTCATCGACGATTTCCTTTGGTTAGATGGAACTTTTTGGATCAATTTCAATGGTCCTTAATTTGCTAATGTGAATATATCCAGATATTTAGAAGATAATTTTGATAAAAACATTTATGATTATCAGATGAAATCAAAAATTTATGAACAAAAATTTATGAAACCTTAACATTTTTTTTTTTTGTAATAATTGGCGACAAATGACAGTAATAATAATAATAATAATTGGCAAAATGTTTGTAAAAGACATATAACGTTTTTCTTTTCTTTTTTTTTTTTTTTTTTTTTTTTATATAAGCATTCGCTAGTCGATTTATAGGAATGATCAGTAAACAGTATCGTTGTCGTTGCGGTGTGCGAACGAAAACGATCGAGCTGTCAATAGGACTTCTCTTATTCTCGGTGAAACGGAGTCGTAGGTCAGGAAAGTTGCAAGTCTCCGTGATAGCGAAACACGTCAGGTTTCTATCGAGTTCGTGTCTCTGTTTACACTGCGGGAAATCTCTTCTAGCCAATAGTATGTTTGCCAAAGACGTTTACGAGTTGGCGTGTACGCTCGATCCGCTCTACTCTACAAATACAGACATGATAAGAGGAAATGCAAGCCTTGGTTAATAGACATAGAACGAGAAGATCAAGACATCTTCGATATCGTTGATCGGTCTTAATGAGAAAATGAGAATTGCGAGTGATATAGAAATAGAAATATATATGGAGAAATGGAGAAAAAGTGAGAGACAGAGAGAGAGAGAGAGAGACAGAGACAGAGAGAGAGAGAGAGAGAGAGAGAGAGGGGGGGGAGAGAGATAGATAGGTAGGTAGGTAGATAGATAGACAGATAGATAGACAGATAGATGGATAAAATTAGGTCGATTAATTTTTAGATCGTCATGCGAATGACTTTCTTCTCCTTCTTTTTTTATTTTTCTTCACTTTTTTTTTCTTTTTTTTTTTTTTTTTAATTAGTCATTTCTCAACGAGTTAGCACTCCTCGATACGAGGACAAAGTACGTTAGCGAATTATCGAGAAAGATTGTTATCGTTAAAATGTTTTAACGAGTGTTCCCCTACGATGATTTCATAAATTTTATCATTCGACAGAAAATATCGTGACAATCATACTACTTTTCTGAATACATACGTACGTATGTATATAATGATAATATGTAATAACGATGTTAAACGTTTCACGTTGTAAAGCTTACAGAGATCTTTTTCGAGTTTCTCGAACGATAGCCGAAACCCGTTTTCATGGGATTTCTATGCTAGATCCTAGTTGGAATAAAATTCTTTGAAGAAGAAAAGAAGAGAGAGAGAGAGAGAGAGAGAGAGAGAGAGAGAAAAGGAAAGGAAAGGAAAGATAGAAAAAGAATAAGCCATTTTCTCCTCCTTTCTTTCGCGAAATCAACTTATCGTTCAAGTTTCATCAGAACGATCCGATCCGATCCGATCCAACCCGATCAGATCCGATCCAATCCTTCTTCCCTCCCCATTTATACAGATACGTTTCTCAGAGTTCAGTAAAGGACCACCGACCTGTATACACCGACTCTCTCTCTCTCTCTCTCTCTCTCTCTCTCTCTAGCTCAGCAAATTATTGACAATCAGGCAGGTGTGTGCTCGAACTCCGTGGGACTTGCTAACAAGCTGGCATTTTCGAGGTGCGGACTTGAGATATATAATTATATATCTGTTTCTTTCTTCGCGTGTTTGCATGGCCCCAAAATCAAGGGCGTACATCTATCTATCTATATACTGGGTGTTTCGATCGAATGAAATTCTCATTATATAATGTCAGACAATAAGAAATAAAATAATTATAACATATGGATTTTACAATCGTAAGTATGAGTTCTTTCGAAGGATAATAATCTCTTTTGAATGTAAGTCAATCGATAAGAATTATATCGTCGTTTTTTTTTTCTTTTTTCTTTTTTCTTTTTTTTTTTATCACCAACATCTTATCCATTTCGTATAATACATTTTTACTTTTCTTTTCTTTTTTTCTTTTTTTTTTTTTTTTTTTTTTTTTTTTTCGTTTTGACGAT
The DNA here is from genome assembly GCF_050613455.1 of Vespa mandarinia. NCBI lineage: Eukaryota > Metazoa > Arthropoda > Insecta > Hymenoptera > Vespidae > Vespa > Vespa mandarinia. Next base: position 1,770,525 of record NC_140811.1, read on the forward strand.
ACACATTTCTTCTTTATCATTTTATATCTTTATCAAGGCATAAAAGTCATTACGAAACAGATCGTAGGTAAAGGATCGTTCTTGTACGTGTCAACATTGTTCTGTTGATTTCTGGTTATATAATATTAATATATACAACGTATGTATATATATATATATACATATATATTATATTACATATATAAATATGTAATAATATAAAATATCGGTCATTTCTTTATTTTTTCATATCTTCACGAAATTTATGCGAACGCGTTCTCATTTTTTTGCAGTCGAATATTGCGAAATTTACATTATATCACAGCCATTTGCATGCCGTTCGCACTCGAGTACTCTCTTTCTCCCTTTTCCCTTTTTTCTCTTTTTCTCTTTCTTTTTCTCTTTCTTTCTCTCTTTCTCTCTTTCTCTCCCTTTGTTTCTCTTTATTTCTCTTTCTCTTTCAACAAATATATCAATTCTCGATACTCGAGCGGATGGCAAGAGCAGATTCGTACTTTCCATATATACGAGCGTTTTATACCAATAGCAATGCTCGGTACCTATTGTTTTCTGAAGGACAATCTCGAAAGTGCAGAATGCACGACACTCGTAGGATCCTTTCATTATTTTTTTCTCAACTATGATTTCTGATGTTAAAAAGTTAATTTCATTAATCAAAAAATAGTGTTAACGGATCACATTCCGTGTAAAAATGATTGTGAATATTATACTACAAAAAGAAATTTACATATATTCTCTCTCTCTCTCTTTCTTTTTTTATCTTTCTCTTTGTAATGTAAAATAGGGAAGTAATTTTGTGAAAATTTGAAGATGAGATCATTAGTGGCACGCGACTCCGTTGGTTTTTTTTTTCTGCTCTCATTCTTCAAACAAATGAGAGAGTTAAAGCTAGAGAGAGAAAGAGATATATATATATATTATAATATATATATAGGTACGAAGAAAGAAAAGCGACGATTCTCGCAAAGTTAAAAGAAGATAGTCCTTGGGAAAATCGAAAGAACACGCAAAGTTCTACTTTGCGAGACACATATTGCTACGGGTATAAGATCTACTATCCTTTTGTAAATACGCAGCTCTAAGGAAAATAAGGTAGAACTCGCGTACCGTCTAATTCGGCTACCCTATATACGATCCTTCAGAGAGGCTGTTTGGTTGCGGCGTGAAACCGGTGGGTATGATTACCCACTTTAGTTAACGACCCTAGCAGCCTCCTGGCAATTCTGAAAAGTCAGAAAGGGAACTCTACAAGGAAAGCAAAACTACTCGACGACTCGGAATACGCGTTGGAACGTCCGCCTTTTCTCTCTCTCTCTCTCTCTCTTTTTTTTCTCTCTATTTTTCTCTCTTTCTCTTTGCTTTTATGTACCAGTGAAAATGTCGCAACATCCTTTTGTCCGTTTCTCACCAACCATACCGAACTCCCGAAATTATGCTAGTATATGGAAAGATACGCGTAGTCACTAGTTTCACTCTACTTTCTCCGAGGTTTCACCGAGTTTTAGAGAGGGGTAAAATGTTGAAAGACGCTACAAGACGTAAAACATGTAACGTCACCCATCTTCTTTACCACCTTTTTCTTCTTCTTCTTTTTCTTCTTTTTCTTCTTCTTCTTCTTCTTTTCTTTTCTTTCTTGGCTTCCTCCTCTTTTCTTTTCAACGAACGGACACGTGTATTTTCTTTTGCTTCTCTTATCTGAGCTTGTATATACCTAAGGAAGAAAGAGCAGCTCAATTTGAATGTTCTCGTCTCTCTTAGATCAAAGTTTCCGTATTGCAGCGACCTGTTTTTCGCATCTTCCATATATATATATATATATATATATATATATATACATACATATATGTATGTATGCACATAGATCATGATTTTTAAAGTAGATATCTAACCTATGCATGTATATATTGTTGAGATAATATTTTCATATTAGGATGAATTTTATATGATATACGGGTAAGACGGTAAATTCGATCAAA
>NC_140811.1:1777500-1795000 GCF_050613455.1 Vespa mandarinia
TGCCCGGTCTTCGACCGATCGATCTCATCGCGTCGCATCGCGTCGTATAGATAAATCGTACGATCGATCTCGATCGTTCGATCGATCGTCCGATCCTTCGATCGATTCCTTTGTCGATTATTTCCGACAGGACGACCAAAGAACACCGGACCGTAATTTTTCGCGGTCTCTATCGCGTAACAAACGAGACCGAGCTTGGAATAGACGGAGTAACACTGATTCTTCGCTTCAAGTATTAACGACCGTCTGTGCACTCTCGGCTCACCTTCGACCTATCTCAAACTCGACTTTTCCCAGTCCGACTACTATCGTTCTTTTCCTTTTTTCTTGTTTCTTTTTTGGTCTTCCTTTTTTTTTTTCCTTTTCCTTTTTTTCTTTTTCTTATACGGATTATGCCGAACGAAATACGAATACGACGATGGTTTCGTTAAGTCCCTCCCCTTTTCCCCTCTATCGGGGCACACGCTCATAATTAATATCCGTCGTGTGTAATTCCGTACGGACGACAGATGCATGAAATAGTTAGGACTACAAGTATTTTGTCCCTTCTTTTTTCTTACTTTTCTTCTTCTTCTTCTTCTTTTTCTGTTGTTTCCTTTTTTTTTTCCTTTCGCCCTTCGGATAATTAGTACGCGTACATTATTTTCGGTGGAAGGCTCTCGTTGACTGGTCCCATCTGCCACGATTGCACGAATTAACAAACGCGACATCTTCGGGTAGAAAAAGAGGTCTGCTTTCTCTCTCTCTCTCTCTCTCTCTCTCTCTCTCTCTCTCTTTTTCTCCGTCGCTCTCACATTAACGTGCGAGCGTACCTCGTTGCTTATTTAATTATGCGAAAAGCATCGTCCGGACTTTCCGGCTAGATAGATACTTTTATTCCGATTAGTAGAGAATCCTTCGCTCTTCGATGCTTACTTCAGAAATGAGAGAGAGAAATATATACATATATATATATATATATATATATATATTATATATATACATATAATATATATATAGAGAAAGAGAGTGAATGAGAGAGAGAAAGAGAGGGAAGGTATAATTCGATCCCTTCGAATTCATTTTGAGGAGCGTATAAATTATAGAAAGGATTCGAGGGAGACTAATGGAAATCGGCGTTCGATCGATCACCGATTAATTAGTTTTCAATTAAATCTTGCGTTCCATTAACGAGACGCTTGACTTATTGGCTAAACCAATATCGATTTGGGTCACACTTGATCTCTCTGTCTATCTCTCTCTCTCTCTCTCTCTCTCTCTTTTACAAATACGCATACACAAGCGCGTTTGTGTCTATGTATATAGACACAATTGATGTTGAATTCTAATGCGAGCGTGGGACAAATGGATGGATCAGATTTTCGGAAATTGCAATCACGATTGACTAACCACGGGCTCCGTGGCGGCGCAGTTCGTCGAATTTACAAGATACTAGCCAACGAAACTCATAGCTCAGATTACGAACAGTATCCTCCGTGGCCTTTGTTCCATAAATTCTCGGACCGGTGCTGCCGAGAACCGACAGACTCTCCCTTTCTCTCTCTTTCTCATCTATCTCATCTCTCTCATCTCTCTCATCTCTCTCTTTCTCTCTTTCTCTCTCTCTCTCTCTCTCTCTCTCTCTCTCTCTATCTATCTATCTATCTCTCTGTTTCTTTCTCTTTCTCTCTTGGTACATTTACAGATCCGCCCAAGAGAACGAAGATTTCTGACAAGACAATTACCGTTCTAATCTACTTTCCGATCTGTTACTAATGAGTCTTAATTCGATTCCGACCATAGCCGAGACACCATTCTTCAATTTAATGTTATTTATATCGAATATCTGTGCTATAATATTCTTCTTTGATGAACGTTTCTCCTTCTCTCTCTCTCTCTCTCTCTTTTTCTCTCGTTCTCTCGTTCTCTCTCTCTCTCTCTCTTTCTCTCTCTCTTTCTCTGTCTCTCTCTCTTTTATTCTCTCAATTTCTAATTACCGATTATCAAAGATCAATATTACCGAAGCCTTATACGTTCAATTTTTATAATTTCTATCTGTATTTGTCCGATCGATAAAGTTAATTATCACTATTAATTCATATTTTTCTTTGTCTGTCTGTCCGTCCATCCGTCCGTCTGTCTGTTTATTTTATTTTCTGAGATGATTCAAATGTTTTTCATCATTTTATGAATAATTTCTCAATTGATAAAGATACTTTCTCGTATTTGATCCGATGAGCCGATCAATGATCACGTTTCTTATCTTCCCTTGTTCGAAGAGATGCAGAGAAATAAAAAGAAATAGAGATACAGAGAGAAAGAGAGAGAGAGAGAGAGAGAGAGAGATAAGGGGAGAAAGGAAAAGAAATACTTTCAGAGCCATAAATAAGAACGAATGGCACGAGTGCACAAGCACGAAGTAGTTTCTTTTTATTTTTTTCTTTATTTTTTTTTTTTTTGTTTATCGTGCTTACATCCCAGGAAAAGGAGAAATAGGAGGTGAGGTGGAGGAGGATCAAGAGAAGGAGGATCAGAAGGATGAAGAGGGGGGATGAGAAAAAGTACACAACTCGTAGTCGTATCTTTTGTGATTTTCTCTCTCTCTCTCTCTCTCTCTCTCGGGCAACAAACACCGTATGCCGCCTATGATTCATTTATTCGAGAAAAGATGTTTCCGTGTTGAGAAGCGCGATAGAGAATTTCCAAGTAGGTAAAATGGGCGCAAGATGTTTTCCTACGTTCCTTTTCCGTTGAATCTCTACAGTTTCTTCTAGTCGGCTTTATCATCGGATGCACGTGTTGTTCTTATCTTTGGTTCTTCACCTGCCACTCTGTTAAAACTTCTCTTGAATATCGTGATATTTTCGATAAAAATCGAAAGCTTTTCTTCCCCCTCCACTCCCCCTTTTCTTTCATTTTCTTTTTTTTCCTTCTTCTTCTTCTTCTTCTTTCTTTCTTTCCTTCCTTCTCCTTTTTTCTATTTAGCGAACGATCTTCTTGTCTCACTCCTATTTATTTCTCGTTTCTCTTCGATTCCGATACGAGACACGGTTTATACGTATCAACGTTCATTGTTAGATAGATACTCTTGCACAAGGGCCCCTGGAAATGAGCGCAAGGAAATTGAGAGAATGAAAGTAAAAAAAAAAAAAAGAAAAAGAAAAAAGAAAAGGAAGGGAAAGAAAAGAGGAAAGAGCAAAAATTGAAGAAGAACGAAATGAAGAAAACAAAAACAAAAAGGAAGAAAAAGCAAAAAAACAAAACGAAGAAGAATATAAAAGGGAAGGCAACGCCCGGAAGGTGAGTTTCGTTGTGGTAACACGAAAACAAACAATCTCAAATCCGAAATTGTATATTTGAAATATAAAATCCGTCCTTGTTTTTCATAGATATATAACCCATTGTTTACTATCCTAATATTGCTAAAACCAACCTCCATTCTTTTTCCTTTTCAAATAATTTTTGTTTCATCTTTTTCTTTCTCTCTCTCTCTCTCTCTCTCTCTCTCTCTCTTTATTTTTTTCATTTTCTCCCTTTGATTTTATTTTTTCGATTTTTGTCGATGGCCAATGGGTTCCCAACACGTTTTCATTAATACACCCTATGAATAGCGAGCATACGGCACGTATCGTTCGGCCGTACCACGTATTATACCTATCCTCATGCAGGGTGGTCCCTATTGAGAGGCGGATAAACTGTATCTCCGTTCTGCTCGAAGGAAGGAAGGAAGGAAGGAAGGAAGGAAGGAAGGAGAAGAGAGAGAGAGAGAGAGAGAGAGAAAAAATACGAATGACCGGGAAAAGTGATTTACATTGGCATTGGCGTGGCGATATTCACTGGCCATTCACATTTCAATGAGTCTACGAGTAAGAAAATTTTCAATGATCTCTTGTAAAAGATTCTCTTATGAAAGCGCTTGAGAATGAGCGTTCATTAGAATTCTGTATTTAACGAAATAGCGAGATAGAAAGACAGAGATAAAGATAGATAGAAATAGAGAAGAGAGAGAGAGAGAGAGATAGGGAGAGAGAGAGAGAGAGAGGGAGAGAGAGAGAGAGAGAGAGAGAGTGTCTTGAATTAGTTTAAACGCCACGAACGTAGGCGTGTTTTCGATCGAGTAGATTGCCTCGCGTATCTATAACTATATACCTATATCTATACCTATAACTATACCTATATCTATCTCTACCAAGCTACGAACCTACCTTATTCAGTTGGCTCTAGCACGAAACTTCATTTAAGCGTACCGAACGTAAATGAGTTAACACGGACAATGAGCCCGTTTTCTACAACGTTATTTTCACGAAGCTCGCTCGACTATCGGCCTCTTGTATTCGGCATACCTCGTCGGGTTTTAGGCTTGCTATCCCCCGTTCCCGCGTCCGCCCTTCCCGCCACTCCCCTATTTTATCCTTCCCTCGTGTCTGTCTCTTCGGCATCGTTCTTGTCTCTAGAGAGTTGGGTTGTTGCCGTCGTTACCATTAGCATCGAAATTATCGGCATCGACGGTCCTCGAAAATTAACACGATTTCTCGGAAGGATACGGCAGAAGGATGGGGGTTCGGCTATTTCTGACGCGGGACGATTAGTTCGACGGTCTAGTTCCTCTAAGGCATCAACCTTCTTATTTCTATTCTTCTTTTTCTCTTCTTTTTATATAATAAATGAGTTTCGGAGCCGATGGAAAAAGAAGGATGGGCTTGGTCGTGCCAGCGGACTACGAAGTACGTCGTCGCCATCGTCGTCGTTGTCGTCGTACTACTACGACGAGAAGGAGTTTCGAGGACGACTGTGCTCGTAGTCTCGAAGACAAGGAGAAGAGAAAGAGAGAGAGAGAGAGAGAGAGAGAGAGAGAGAGAGACAGAGAAATGGGGAGCACCCCTAACAGCCACAGGCGGTGATATAAAGAATGCAACGTGAATGACGTGAAACGAATTCCTATGCAAAGCGTGACGAGGGGATAGAAGAGCAAGAGGAAAAGGAAGAAGAAGAAGAAGAAGAATGAGAGAGAGGGAGAGAGAGAGAGAGAAAAAGAGAAAAGATGCGTAGACCCTCTAACTAGCAGCTCGCATCATTAACGGGTCTTGTTTGTTTTACAGTGTAGAAAGGACACGCCCATCTTACCGTCATTCTCTTTTGGTTCCTTCGGACCGAAAGCGGAGACTACTCTTGATCCCTCAATGTTCCTCCTTCTTCTCTTTCCGAACTCCTCCCTTTACCCCTTCGTCATCGTCGTCGTAGACGACGGTGTCCCCTTTCGTCTACGCGTTAATAGCTTGTTAAATATAAACGACCAAATCATGGATTTTCTTCTCTCTCTGTATCTCTATCTCTCTCTCTCTCTCTCTTTCACTTTCTCTGCTATAGCTATGTATATATGTATATATCACCTACCTACCTATCTACCTATTTACCAACCTACCTACCTACCTACCTACCTATCTACCTATCTATCTATTTCTTCTGTTCGTTTTTGCAATCGGCTCAGCGAGTATTTCCTCCTTGATTCGTTGTCGTTCGATAACGAATAAGAAAGAGAGACGTAGAAAAAGAAAGAATTATCCAACGACGACCTTCGAGAGAAGACAAACTCCTTCTCGAGCTCGTGGAACGAGATACTCCTTCTCGATGGGACGACTCGTGGCAAGTAAAAAAAAAAAAAAAAAAAAGAAAAGAAAAAAAAGAAAAAAGGGAACACCGTGTATAAGGAGAGCTCGTTCTCGGCCTTCTTCCAGCCCGTTCTGCGTATACATATTCATGGTATCATTACCGCCTCGTGAAACATGCTATTGGTAAACGTTTCTGTTGCTCACCCTCTTTGTAGTTCTTCTTCTTCTTCTTTTACTACCACTACTACTACTACTACTACTACTACTACACTACTGATGTTGCTGCTGCTGCTGCTGCTGATACTCCTGCTACGTCTTTTTCTTCTCTTTCCCTCTCTCTCCCTCTCTCCCTCTCTCTCTCTCTCTCTCTCTTTTGTTTCTTTCCAATCTTTTCATCCTCATGGATGGTCGTAGCACGTAGCAACGTGGGCTTCTTTATAAATTACCATCGTGACACCGATTCCCCGGTACCGATGACAAAGTAACCGAAAGGTAGAGCGTCTTCTCTTGTAGCTTTAGCATCGGTGTTTGGCGTAGGTAGAAACGAACAGTATAGCAGATCGATCGATCACCTTCTCGATTTACTGCTTCGTACTTGTTCCCGAGCAGATTTTTTGAAAACGAACGTCGCGCTTAAGTACGGCTTGAAACGTTGAAAAGAAGGTATACCTATACGATTTCAAGTGCCCTACGGATATATCGGCTTTTCGCTAACGAGAAAATTTTTTATCGACGAATAAGAGAAAGAGAGAACGAAAGAGAAAGAGAGAAAGAGAGAGAAAGAGAGAGAGAGAGAGAGAGAGAAAAGGATAGACGATAAACCGAGAGAATAATCGAACGTAGTCGTTTATTCGTATAAGGATTTTTATAAAATTTATTGGATATAACTAGTGTTCTTCTTTAATTTATGCATGAATTATTTCTCAGGATTCATATAGATTAGAAAAATATTAAACTAACGCTTTGATCTTGAATAATTTAAGAAAAAAGAACATGTTAAATATTGAAGGTAATACGAGAAAATGGTTAAGTATTTGTTGGTAGAATTGGAATGATCTATTCGATTTATTCGACCGGAACCGATATAAGAGATAGAACGTTTTCTGTATTATTTCGATTTGATGTACAGCGAGATCCCATACTCTCTCTCTCTCTCCCTCTCTCTCTCTCTCTTTCTCTCTCTCTATCTCTTTCTCTCTTCTTCTATCCCTCCCGCTATTCTCTTGGGAAATTAAAAAAAATTCCAATCCATAGACGGCCCACGGGTCAGGAATGAAAGGTGGTAACGCATACGAAACTATTTATTTCTTTCTCTTCCTCTCTCTCTCTCTCTCTTTTTCTCTTCGTTCCTTTTTCTCTCTTTCTCTTTTTATTTTATCTTACGTCCGAGTACCATATGTATTAAGATCAAAACTCTATGTTATTTTTAAATTATTTAAAAGAAAACAAAAACAGAAGAAATGAATAAAAGGTAAAATTTATATATCACGATTTACAAGGATTTAAAAAATATTAAACAAATGTTCCTTCATTATGAAATAATTCAATTTAATAATATTAAATTGTGGAAGTAAGGAACGAAAATTTGAAATATTTGTTGATCGAATTGTAATCATCAAAACGAGCTGGTTATCACGTGAGTTAGTCATAAAGATTAAATAAGACAAAGTTGTACTAAATGAACGATAGATAATATCTCATCTGATTTGTCCTATGTTATTTCATAATCAAGTAATTAAATGCCGTTCAATTTGATGTAATAATCATCGTTATCAATCACGATATTTATAGTATAACAATATATCGTGTCGATTATACTTCTTGATAAAAAATATAAGGCAGACATTGTAAAGTAAAAAAAAGAGAGAGAGAGAGAGAGAGAGAAAGAGAAATAAAAATATAAATATGAATAAAAATTATGAGAAAAAAGAAAAATAAGGATAAGAATGGACAAGTGAATAAAAAAGAAAAGAAAAGGAAAATCGTGAAAATAGAAAAAGAAGACGGTGGGGAAGGGATAAAAGCAAAAGAGAAAAAACACAGAAAAGGAGGCCTCTCATTCACATCCCTTTTTTCGATTTTTCGAACACACATATATATATATATATATATATATATATATCGGATCTCGTAAATAGGGGCCGTGTTGTTGGACTTCTATCGCACGTTGGTACGGTCAAGAGATAAGCGAATCCAGTAGTGGGAGAAGGAGTAGGAGGAGGTGATAGGAGAAGGAGATGATAGTGTTGGTGGTGATGGTGGTGGTGGTAGTGGCGATGGAAGTAGGGGACGATGGGTGTGATAGGAGGGATAGGTTGGAGGAGGAGAGGGATCGATTTCGAGATTTTTATTGGAATAAAACGTATCGGGGAAATAAATCGGCGTGTGTAAGATCGAAGTCGCACGATAGTTCATCGGTATTCCGTGCAGCTTCGACGATCTGTAAATCCGCAGCTTATCGACAACATTACCGTAAAGCGTTGCGCCCCTGTAACAACCGTGCTGGTATTAACGTGCCGGGGGCATCAATGAGATGACCAGAACGTGTAGGCGCCAGAATAAACCGTATCCTACGAGCTATCGTAAATTTGTTCGATATACAAACAAACGATCTACAATGTATAAACAATAAACGATATATACAGTATACAGAAGAGAAAGAGAGAGAGAGAGAGAGAGGGGGGGGGGAGAGGAGAAAACATAGTATGCTTGTTTTAAACCCTCTTGAGAGTCGACAACTTTACGAGAGGGTTAGGGAGGGCGAGAGTGAGGTGGGGATGGGCGGAGGTTGAAAGGGAGGTTAAAGAAAGCGTATCGTTTTCTACCTATGCTTAAGGTATATACTTACGTATGTATATATGTATACGTTCGTTGAACGACTACCGTCTGTAAAAAGAGAGAAATTGGGATGATAGAAACAGAAAGAGAGAGAGAGAGAGAGAGAGAGAGAGAGAGAGAGAGAGAATGAGAGAAAAAAGATAAATGGATCGTAAATTAAAGGATAAATTTTATGGGGGTTAGAAACAAAGTGTAAAAGAAGTCTCATTGATATGTTTCGTCTTCTTTTTTTGTTTTTTTTTTGTTTTTTTTTTTCTGTTTTTTCTTTATTATTATATTCTTATTATTATATTTATTTCTTTATTATTTTCACTAAACCAGGTAACACTGTGTTAAAACGTTGCTCGTCGAGCAAAATATAGAATTTTTACGAGTTCTCATTTTTTCCTCTTTTATATATTTCTTTTTTTTCTTTTTTTTTTTTTTTTTCTTTTTACATTTTTTTCAAAGAACTTTCATATAACCTTCGATTATACATTGTACGTTATATTATAAAGTACGTTATAATTACGAGAAAGAGTGTATATAAAATGTTGAATTCACGCTCTAAAAATTTCAAATAGATCATTTCTTAGCGATCGTATATCTAATATTTTATAAAGATATTATTTCGTGGTTTCTCGTAGAATTTCTTTATTTTTGAAGATACTCTTGACATTATATCAAGATCGACGTCGAAACGTTTCCTACGTCTTTGCATCGAGAAAAAAGGAAAAAGAAAAAAAGGAAGGGAAAAGGAAAGAAAAGAAAAGTAAAGAGAAGAGAAGAGAAGAAAAGAGAAGAGAAGAAAGGTAAAAGAGAAATAGAGCGACAGAGATAATGTTCACGAGGTTTTGTATGCGCGACAAATGGTTTAGTATGAAATATATCGTTGGTGAATTCCATTAAATAAAACGTAACACTGTTATCGCGTTTGAACTCTTAAATTTTTCTATTAAAATTTTCTTAATACTTTTATCGATTTATAGATTTATCAGTAACTATTATGAACATGTAAATTATTTCGTTTGGAAATTTAATATATATATGTTCGTTCTATTTACGCGTACGAAATGATCTTCATACGTTCGTTCGACGAACAACGATTTTTCTCGATGAAAATCAAGTTACTGTACCTTTATTAAATTTCTCAATGCGCAATGTCGTAATATCCGATGATATCTCGAGTAAAGCGAGAGGGATTAAACTGGCCAGATGGGTAATATTGCCAACTTGCTCGTACAGTTACCAACACGTGGCGCTGTTAATCACATCGAATTACAACACATGCAGCCAATGCATTTAGAGATATTCGAATCCAGTTAGTTCGCCGTTGGTGTTAATGTACAGCGCGTTAGACAGGAAATTGGTATAAATCGTTGGAGGCAAATTGAATATTGCATTACCTGTTGTTCTCTGTAAGATATTGCCTGACCTTTCATTACGACGTTCGCGTTTCGATTCGATAGACGAAAAGGAAGAAAAGTCAGAGTGACGTTCGATCGACGAATTTTCCAGATCCGTGAACTGCATTCTCGAAGAAATAAGACATTATCAAACAGAAGATGAGAATGCTGTTTGGACGTTATTAATATTTACAATACACGATTGTATATATATATATATATATATCATTGTCTCATTATATGAAACATTTTAGAATCATTAAATTTTTGTCGAATAAAAAAGCTCTTTCGAACTATATTTTAAATATTTTAATATCACGAATAATTTTTCCTTAATGTAATAATCATAACTCATCTTCCTCCTATAGATCGACAGAATTAATTAACTTTTGCAAATAATCGATATTCCAATGTTCAAACGAATAAAAATCAAGACGCAATTAATATAATCTTCGAAGACTGTTACTTCTTTTCCTTTCGTTCTAACTTTAATCTTTCCTTTAATAATTCAATCGATAACGCAATAATCGATATCGCATAAATTCTAAAGAACTAGCACGATCGTGTTATACGATCTACCTCATTCTATAGGAGCTATCATCGTGCTATATTAAACATGCGTTTCATATCGGAAACTCTAGAACTACGGTTGGGTTATTGATATAGCCTCGAAACCGAGGACACGATTCGCGTTTACGTTTATGATTATTTCACGATAACTGTTAACGCGATTGTGTCGTGCTAATCGTACGATCTCACCTAATGCACGAATTGTACTTTGAAGTATACGAGTGTTATTGCACGATAACGAGCATTTATTATTCTGGACTGTCGCCCGTAATCTTAAAATGTTTATAGGAAAAAGCATGATAATAACTTGAAAATGTTTGAAACGATATTTATATATATATATATATATATATATATATATATATATATATAGGGGCAGCTTTTCTCTCTCTCGGAGCATTTCCTTTTTTTTTCAAATCCAAGCTAAAAGTCTTTTTAATCTTTCATGTCATAAACGAGTACCGGAAACTGAAAGAATGGCTGAGGATATTGGTCCAAGTTTTGTGTACATTCCTATGACGATGATTCTTTTGCAAATATTTGATTCCATACCAAGGAACGATATAAAATCGGATTTCCGTTGCGCGACAAATATATATATATATATATATATATATATATCTATATATATAGATATATATATATATATATATATATATATATATATATATATAAATATGTATAGGAGTGTTTTCGTTGTGTATCGAAAAGAAAATAATTGTATTTTCATTTAAATTATATTTTAACTGTTTTCAATTAAATTTAACTGTTTTCTTTTAAATTAGTTCCGAGATTAGATACAATATTAATACGTACTCGTACGTATGTATTAGCGTAAGATATAAGAAAAAGATTCTATACTTTAGTTATGATATAAAATGATGACACGTTACGAAGGTATGAACGAGCATGAATCTTTTCATGGTATAGGATCTCTTTGTGAATTATCTGGACATGGTGACAACCACAGGATGATAATCTAACTACGCGCTTCCGCAAACTGTTAACGTACATTTATAGTTCCCATGAATATGGAAATAGTGTATTATCGATCGCGGAAGGTGTTCGATGAGTCGTGAGACGAAAGTAATCAACTAGTATATATTCCTGGTGTTTCAAGGTTGTCGTTGTCGTTAAAAATAATAAAAGTAATATCGAAAAAAAGATAACAACTAAATTTTCTGTGAAAAATGAAATAAAAATAAAAGTAAAAAAGACAAAAAAAAAAATATATATATATATATATACATCAAAGGAATGAGAAAAAAGTTTAGCACGTTCGTCAGAGGTTAAAAACCATAGTAACACAGGAACAGTTTCTCTCTTACGTTTTGATCCACGTGTATCAACACACACACGGACACACACACATACATACATACATTGACATAGGTTAATGCCATCCGTACATTACACAGACGGCGTTTTGGATACTTTGCAAATGACGCGGAGTGTCATCTTCATGCGGGGAGAAAAGGACGCGGAGTATAAAAGCGTTCGCACGCGTACTTGCACGTTTCAAATGTAAGGGTGGAGAAAAAGAATGGAACGTGAAGATAGACAGAGATAGATAGATAGAACAAGAAAAAGAATAAAGAGAGAGAGAGAGAGAGAGAGAGAGAGAGAGGGAGGGAGGGAGATAAAGAAAGAGATAGAGAACACATCGGAGAGGAGACATTCTCCAAAAGTTCGCATAGAATTGCGTATGTGTTTGCACGACTCTTTGCTAAGTACGATCTCCCCTTCGTTTCTCCTCTTTTTCCATGTATAAGTATCACATTCGCTCTTAACACGTATACACATATACATAAACATACGTACGTGTGTATATACATGTATATATATATGGATGTATATATATGTGAACTAACGCGTAGACGGACGAACGCGACAAAAGCGACGCGTCAGACCCTCCGTCGAGGGATCGCTAATGCAGCGGTTGCACGATTTTATCTCTCGCATTCTTTAGCTAAAGGGCTGCTCCAGGGCTGCGTTGGGATCGATCTGGGTATGTAGATATATACATACATATATTCATACATACATATATACATACATACGTACATACATTATTTAACTTAGCTTTGTCCTATATATATATATATATATATATATATATATATATATATATATATAACTATAGGCGAATCTTTTTCTTTTGCTTTCTCTCTCCATCTTTCTATTTCTCTTTCTCATTCTCCTTTTCTAGTTTTCCTTCTGTTCTTCTTTTCATGTTTCTTTCTTTCTCTTTTTTTTCTTTTTTTTTTTTTTTTTTTTTTTTTTTAGAAAAGAATCCCTTCCTCCTTTCGAAATACCGGCTGCGCAAGGGTGTAGGATGTATTTAAGGACGTAGCTACCTACGTGGCACAATTTTCAAGCGACCTCACCCTTTCCTCTCTCTCTCTCTCTCTCTCTTTTAATCTCACTCTTTTCTGTCGTCTGATTCTTCTTCTTCTTCTTCTTCTTCTTCTTCTCTTTTTCTGTTTTTCTCGAACGAACACACGAACTTAAGCCGTGTTCGTCACAATAGCGATTCAGGATCGTCCTACGGTCTATTAAATAAGGCAAAGAAATTTCCAGACGAGGGGAGAACCATATTACTCCCTTTCTCTCTTTTCCTTCTCTCTCTCTCTCTCTCTCTCTCTCTCTCTCTCTCTTTTACCCTTTTACCCCGTTCTACAGCACGTTATGTGACATTGTTGGCGAGTTAAGCTTTAATCCTACCTAGTCTCATTCTAACTCAAGCCACCTTGCCACCATATCTGTATATCTTTTTGTCCAGCTTCGTTTTTTTTCCCCCTTGGTTTGTCCCTCTCACGATCCTCACTCTCTCTCTTTCTCTCTCTCTCTCTCTCTATATATATCTATCTATCTATCTATCTCTATCTCTTTCCTGATACCCATACACCCTTCTATACCTTCTATATCTTATCCTTCCCTTGTCCTTCATCCTTACAATCCTTTTCGTTCTTTTCTTCTACGATTGGAGAACTTTCCTTTTCAATTCATTCGATAAAAAGGAATAAAAGGTGAATGAAGACGGCGACGAAGACGACAACGACAATGACAACGACAACGGCATCGTTTGCTTTAACCTGGCACAAAATATCGGCTGGAATCTTATCGACTATTAGATCTCATCTGATTAGTATTAGGAATAATGGTTTAAAGGGATGTGTAATAGGTATGTAACACGAGGGAACCGTTTGGCTCACGTATATACCGTGTCTTCTATACTTAGATATTTAATTGTACTCAGTTAGACAGAGATAGATAGTTAGATATATAGATAAATAGATAGATAGATGGATAGATGGATGAATAGAGAGTTAGAGAGAGAGAGAGAGAGAGAGAAATTCTTTTTTTTTTTTTTTTATTCTCGTTACGTTATGACGTTGTCCATGAACATATTGTTGTTCCTTTATACTTACGTTTCTTACTTCAAAGGTTTAATATTTAATATCCTTCTTTACGTACGTATATATATATATATGTACATATGTACATACATTTTTATAGTCAATCTGTTTCTTCTTCTTTTCTTCTCTTTTATTCTTTTTCTTTTTCTCTCTTTTTTGTTTTGTTTTTTTTTTTGTTCTTTTTTTTTCTTTCTTTTTTTTTTAACTAACACGAAAAGTTATACTTATATAATCGCGTTGTAGTAACGTAAATTTTTGTTAGTTCACGCGTGAAAAAGTTATCTTCATTTAACGCATTATAATTTTCCATGATTTTCTTTCAGGCTTCTCTGTAAATGGACGAACGCATTTTGTTGAATCTTAAATAACTAAGGAGCTAAACAACGGTCGTTCTAAGCGTTATGTTCTAACGTGCAAAGAGAGAAGAACATCGTCCAAGGGCCGTCTGAAAAATTGTTAAAAATTTAAGTGCTTTAACGCATTAAGAAGGAGGCAAGGAAGGGAATGAAATGAGAGAGAGAGAGAGAGAGAGAGAAAGTAAGTATGTTCTTCTTAATTAGTTTCGAGAATAACTTTCGGCTCGTTCCCCTTTTTCGACCGTTGTCAATGATTTTAGACTGAAAAATGTAGATGTAAAGATATTTTTTGGATATGTGAATGTTTTCATATATGTATGCGTACATCGTTATACGATATATGTATAACGTGAATGTATAACGTGTGAATGACCGTAAAAAGGATGTTTTTTCTCTTTCTAATTTCTTTTTCCTTTTCTTTTTTTTTCTTTTTCTTTTTTTTCTCCTTTTTTTGATTACGTTAGATCTCACCATCCTCAAATTAGTTTTGGCTGGACGTTGATGAGTCAGACATATTAAACGTTAATAAAAGTCCATTGGTCATGTTAAAAGAATGTTGGATCGCATGGTAACTGACTATTACATATAACTATACGCTTTCTTATCGTATACGTATAAACATTTTTGAATTTGTACGTACGAATTAATAATTAAAAGAAGACAAAAAGAAAAAAAAAGAGGAAGAAGGAAGTAAAAAATGCAGAAGTACGAAGCATTGAATTTTATACGATAAAAAGGAATGCTGTATATATATATGTGTGTGTGTGTGTGTGTGTGTGTGTTTGTGTGTCGAATTATTATAGAAAGGAATTATTACAATTTAAAATATAAAAAAGTATTTTCATGAAAATATATGTCTATTATTATATAAAGTATAGAAATTTCCATTTGCACGGAGAATAATATTCCTAGCCTTCGGTAGGAATATTAATTGCACGTATTCGATCAATGATATAGAAATGCGCGTGCTTTCTCTCTCTCTCTCTCTCTCTCTCTTTCTATATATATATATATGTAATATGAGTTCTATGCAAAATTGGTGGAATTGTTAATTGAAATCGATTGCTTTGAGAAGGAGAAAGAAAAAAATGATAAAAGAAGAAAGAGAAATAAAACTAAATAAAAATGAATTCCTTAAGAGCACGCTTAAACTTATTGAAAATTCAAAAAATTCCGTTGAAGACCATTTGAAGGTTGCATTGTAAATGGGTATGAACATCGTACTTGTGAAGAACAAAATAAACTTTTAGAACTGGTTAAAAAGATAGAAAGAGATGGATAGATAGATAGATAGAGATAGAGAAAGAGAGAGAGAGAGACAGAGAGAGAGAAAGAGAGAGAGAGAAAGAAAGAAAGAAAGAAAGGAAGGAAGAAAGAAAGAAAGAAAAAGAATAGTTGCATAGTAGACACGCTTCTGCGAAGTGCATATTATCTCTGGACGCGAAAGGGGAGGACTTTGGGTGGTGCCCATGTAGTAGGGGCTTTGGTAAGAGGTTCTGAATAATGCATGAAGTGCGTTTCATTTTTCTATACCATAGGACGATACAAAGTTCTCTCGTCTCGGAGGACCCAAAACAAGCTACAATCTCCGGCAGTCGATGCTTTGTAATCCCGTCGACCACGCAGTTTTCTTTCTCTCTCTTTCTCTCTTCCTTTACTCTTACCTTGTTCCCTTTTCCATGATTTATGTTGTTGAATTCGGAACGAAATAGGAATGTGCGTTCGTGAGAGTAAAGGAACGTCCGAGTAAAGATACCATAGATGTATCTATCGATAGGTTTTAACTCCTGAAGGAACCTATAGACGCGTGGGTGTGTTATCTTGTAAAATCGAGCGAAGTAACTGTCTGAAAATTCTCGCGATTAGTATCAAAAATATCCTACGGGCGAAGGGTTTAAAGCCACCTGCCGAGCCATAGGTCTCTATCATGGTTGTTCATCGTCCCTCATGAAAGAGAACTACCTTTTTTTCTTTTTTCTTCCTACCTTCTTCTTCTTCTTCTTCTTCTTCTTCTTCTTTTTCTTTTTCTCGTCTTCGTTACTCTCATTGTTCTTTCTCTCTCTCTCTCTCTCTCTCTCTCTCTCTCTCTCTCTCTTTATCTATCTATTTATCTATCTATCTCTCTTGACGTTTTTAGGTATATTCACAAGATACGATACGAGAATAAAATCCTCTTTTGGAGACAACATCGCGAGGTATGAACTACTATTCTCGATCGTTTATAATAACACGCTCGCTCAGATAAATCCTTTCGAGTTGGTTGCATTTGGAAGAATATCCTTATTCCTCGGACTCTTTCCCAATCGAAATATTTCTCGATAGGTATACCTGGTATAGTCCCAAAACTACTTTTCCGTGCATACCTGCGTCGTCCACTGTATCTATCTATGTATGTATCTATCTATGTATGTACGTATGTATATATGTATGTATTTCGATCTAAGCTCTATCTATCTCTATGTGTTTATGTACATAAGTAAGTTATCTGCCATCGTAGATCCTATTTCTCGTAGAAATCGGCAATAATGTTGAATTTTTCGAGAAGACGTTTTCAAAACGATATTACGACGTATGTATGTACTTATGTATATATTTTGACATCGTAAAGAAGAACATTTTCTTTTCGTTATTTCATATAATAAATTCTTATTATTTCATATAAATTATATTAATGATATTACAATGCAATATAATGATATTATATAATTCTTTTGTAATTTTATATAATTAATACAGAAGAAAACAAAAGTTCATTTAATTTGTATATAACGTAAAGATAAATAACGTTAGATAGAACAATTATGCGTTTGGATTTAAAATTTATTCCAACTTTTAATTTTATTCAATTCATTTTTCTATTCAAGTAATTATATATATTATATATATAATCTTTTTTTTTTTTTATATATAATTCTTAATTTTAATTGATATTTAAGAAAATCAAAACAATAGTATATACATATACACACATATATATATAGAAAAATTATTCTAGAATAGTAGCTGCGTTACTACAAAAAAAAAAAAAGAAAAAAAAAGAAAATAAATAGAAAAAACAGAGAGAGAGAAAGAGAGAGAGAGAGAGAGAGAGAGAAAGGAAAAAAAGATAAGAAAGAGAGAAAGAGAGAAAGAAGAAGAAAAAAATTGGACGATCCTTTTTACTAACTAGAGGCCGAACGGAAATGGAAATCGAATGCAAAAATGCGCTCCCGCGCTCACTAATAACGTTCGCGGAAACAACTGGGAGATGCAGAAAGGTGGCTCTGGTTGTAGCTGTTAGAAAAAAAAGCGAATCTCTTTCGCGATTCCTCTCGTCCTAAAAGAATGCTGAATGCGGACGTAAC
>NC_140811.1:1800000-1860000 GCF_050613455.1 Vespa mandarinia
AGTAGCATATTCGAGTGGATTCTTTGGATCATCAAACGTTACGATGCACTTTCTCGTTATCCCAAAAAAAGGGGAGAGAGAGAGAGAGAGAGAGAGAGAGAGAGAGAAACGAAAAAAAAGGATGGAGAAAATGCGCATAAGCATGTTTATCGTCATATTTCTCCATCTCTTATCTCAAATTTATCCCAGATCATATTTTAATCTCCCATGTATTAATTTTTATCATGGATCATCGTAAATATATCTATGTAATATAAAGTAAAGTAAAGTAAAGTAAAGTAGAGTAAAGTAAAGTAAACTAAAGTGACTACAAACTAACCGGTCTCTCACGCTTATTTCATTCAACGGATTACGAGAGTCCAAACGATAAAATCTCGTTGCGGCCGTACGGTGGTATTAGGTAGTAAGTGCACGAAAATTAGAAACTCCTCTCTATCTCTATCTCATTCGTAGGGAAGTATACCTACCTACTTACGAACGAACGAACACGCGTAACGGGGGATAGGTAAAGTTGGAAACGGCAATGCAGTGAAAGGATTAAAGCGAAAAGAAGGGTAGCTTGCTTTGGTTCTCGTCCCTATCTTGGAACGTGGTCCACCCTTTTTACGTCTGTGTATATTTCTAAATATATATGTATATATATATATACATATATGTGTGTGTATGTGTGTTTCAGTGTGTATTTAAACGACTGTGTGAAGAACGTCTGTTTGAGTTTGTACCTCATACCTCATTCGTTCATTCGTTCATTCGTTCGTTCGTTCGTTCGTTCGTTCGTTCTTTCGTTCGTTCTTTCGTTCGTTCGTTGGAATTGGACGATGCCTGTAAAGGCCCCCCCCTTGAGCGGAAACGGTCTAGCTTATGGGGTAATTATTTTTTCAACTTGACGGAAGAGGGTGGACAAAAAGAGGGAGAAAGAGAAACGGATAGACTCGAAAACGGTGGGGGTCCCTTGCATCGTTCGAACGAAAGACCATAGGGGAATAGAATGAGATAGAGATAGAGATAGAGATAGAGAGAGTGAGAGAGAGAGAGAGAAAGAGAGAGAGAGAGAGAGAAAGAGAGAGAGAGAGAGAGAGAGAAGGGTGACGTTCAATGTACCACTACTAGACCTTTACGCGAACGAATGCAAGAATGCAAACGGACGTGCACGTACTCGTTCGCATACGAACGTATATATTCTGAAGGGAGAGAACGGGGAATGAGTGAGGAAGAAAGAAAGAAAGAGAAAGAGAAAGAGAGAGAGAGAGAGAAAGAAACTCGTGCCGGCATTCGCAGCTGGTTAATGCGGTGAAAGCAAAAGAGTACATGAAAGAAAACGTTAATTACTACATTACCAGCTAGCCGACCGTAAAATGTAATGTATGGCTCGCGGTACCGTTTCAACGCGATGTTATAACGAGACGGGAATACGATGATGAACAGAGAGAAAGAGAGAGAGAGAGAGAGAGAGAGAGAGAGAGAGAGAGAGAGAATGAATCGTGTAGTATAGTGTATCGAGATAATACGTTTTTAAGGCCTCCTCCACTCGATGAGAGAGGATTAAGAGTAAACGAATTTATTGTTCGCACAAGTAAAATGTATGTAGATTATGTAAGCATGTGAATACATATGTAGTTAGGTATATAGAAGTAGGGGGCAATAATTGAAAAGGTTCGCTTTTTTGGGGAGGTTCTCTTTGCGGTGAAAAAAAAAAAAAAAAAAAAGAAAAAAAGAGAGAAAAAAAAAAGAATTTCTAAAGACCAAACGCAGGGAAGGGCGGGTGTAAACGATGTTGAATTTGATGAAATATCAAAGAAAATATCGTCGACACGTTCTATAACGTGTTGGATTTTTATCGATTTTTCTAGACGATTTTTTCCAATGTCGATCCGATTACACGCTGTTCTTGTGTTACAACGGTAAAGGCTGTTAACACAAATGGATTAAAAATTGCTGATAGAAAAAATAAAAGCAAAACGAGGATATATATATATATATATATATATATATATATATATATATATGCGTCATCAAAACCATCGGATTTTTATTTTTTCTATTTCCTTTTTTTCCTTCTCTTTTATTATTCATTGTTAACACGTTGACCTATTTGCGCAAAGATTCTTAAAAGACTTACGGAACGGTTTATCGATTTATTTTTTCTTTTCTTTTTTCTTTTTTCTCTTTTTTTTTTTTTTATTTTTTTATTTTTTTTTTTTTATTTATTTATTTAATCATAGTTTTTCTTTCATTCGTATTTTCCTATTTTTTTGTTTTGTTTTTGTTTTTCCTTTCATCCCAGCAGACCGATCGTATCTGAACTTCTGACATTTACGTCGTTCACAAATACACAGACACAGACACAGGTACACACACACACATACACACGCATACACACACAAACAAACAAACAATTTCTTCGCAAACTCGTTTGCAAAGACGGCAAGAAAAAATAATTGTTTTCATTTGAGACGATCGAGATGTAGTCGGCGAGACAGTTAGGAAAGTTGGCCTAAATAAATTCTTGTAGAGAGTCTCGATAACGACGACATGATGGAATGCGAGGAATAAAAAGGAGATGGAAAAAAAAAATAAGGGAAAGGGGAAAGAAAAGTGGGATAGGGGAAGGGAATTGGCAAAAGCTCGGATTGGCTTCGTTCGATGTAGTTTAAGTAGGCTTTACACGGTTTTTTTTTTTTCTATGTTTTCTTTTCTTTTTTCTTCATTTCTCCTTCTCTCTCTCTCTCTCTCTCTCTCTCTCTCTCTTTCTCTCGCTCTCTCTCGTTCTGTTTCTTTCTTAAGAAAGAAAGTTGACACTTCTTCGCTCTTACTTATTTCTTTCCTTTCTTTATTTTTCTCCTTTTTTTTCCTTCTTTCTTTCTTTCTTCTTTCTTTCTTTCTTTCTTTCTTTTTTTTTCTTTCCTTTTACTTTTTCCTCCGAAAATGGCACGCGTCGTCACGGAAGGTCGTCCGTCGGGGCTACGGAGCTGGCTGGCAGCTTTTAACTTCACTTCGGGGGAGCATACTTTAGCTTTGGTGCTTGGCCAACTCGGAATTGTCCCTTTGCCGGTCGTGCGAAGCGTTTGGAATATGAAATAAAAATAGGGAAAAAAATATAAAAAAAAAAAAAAGCAAAAAGAAAAAGAAAACAAAAAGAAAAGAAAGAAAAACAGGAAAAAAATCCCGAGAAGAAAAGAAACGAATGGAGAAGAGAAGAGAAGAAAAGAAATGAAATGAAACGAAAAGAGAAGAAAGGAAGGAAGAATAAAAAAATAAGAAAAGAAAAGAAAGAAAGAAAGAAGGAAAACGAACGAGATAAAGAGAGAGAGAGAGAGAGAGAGAGAGAGAGAGAGAGAGAAAATGAGAAAGAAAAGGGAGAAAAGAAAATAATATTTTTCACCCTCTCGTGGAACGAGAGAAAATTTGTTTAATCTTTTCTTTTCACGAAGAGGGGAACCATTCTTTTGTCATGAATACCCTTTATATCTTTCAAGAGAATCGATGTTTGACGTCGCGTGTCCAATGTTACGGTTTAATTAAATATAGGAATGTTATTATCAGATGAATGGTCCAGTCGTAAAAGGGAGAATTCATTTTTCATGGTACCTCTTCTCGTAGTCGATTTGTTAGACATCTTGACCTTACTATAGTTCTCCTTCACCCCTACCGTCTTTCTATCTATTTCTCGAAAAGTCGTCCTTGGTGGCCAATTCTCCAAGGATATAATGGTCCATGCTTCTCTATGAACGAAGGTTAAGGCGTTCGATATTATTTCGTGAATGGAAAAATCGAAGTGCTCGGAGTACAGCAATAATGTCGTCCTCGAAGGACGTTTTGTTTGCTCTCTGTGTTCCCTTTTTCACCAACCCTCCCTCCTTTCTTTCTGTCTCTCTCTCTCTTTCTCTCTCTCTCTCACTTCCATTCCTTTGCCTCCTTATCCTTCCCATTCCGCTAGTTCAAAGAAAAGAAAGGGGGGGGCGTTGTGATTTTGTAGAGGGTTGGGCGCTTTGCGAAAATTTTGTCGGTCGGAAAAATGAAATGGCAATGAAGAAAAGAAAGAAAAGGAAAAGGAAAAAGATAAAGAAAGGAAGCAAGGGGAGGAAAAGAGAGAGAGAGAGAGAGAGAGAGAGAGAGAGAGAGAAAATAAAGGAGGAAAAAAAGAATGAAAGAAAGGAGTGGTAAATGATTTTGGACGTTCGACCATGCGAGTCCTCGAACGATGGGCAAAGTAATAAAAACGAGGAAGAAGATCGCAACGTTTCCTCCTGCTTTCCCTTTGACATTATCTCACCCTTTGTTCCATCCCTTCTAGTTCTATTTCTTGTTGGTAAACCGGCAAGCCTAACAAATATTCGACGTGAGACGGAAACATGGGGTGAGCTGGGGGATCCCATAAAGTGGTATTAAATTGATATGCTGAGTTATTTTTATTTTTATCAGGGGTTGCTCAAAACTCTGATATTAACTTTAAATATTATACATACATATATGCATGGTTACTTATATGCTTGTAAGAATATGTTTATACGTCAGGAGGAAAACTTTGCCGCCGAATTAATTTGAATCTATGGTCCTGTTATATAAAAGTTTCTTCGTGGTGAACTTAAATCCTTAGAGAGAGAAAGAGAGAGAGAGAGAGAGAGAGTCACTCCTCCTTTCTCTCTCTCTCTCTCTCCCTCATTCCTTCTTCCTAGCGCCCTTCCTCCTTATTTTTGCCTTTCTCGCGTTCCTACAGACGTGCCGCATAAAGGCAGAGCGCCCTTTCGTATTCATACGTACGTGACTACGTCGGTGCAACAGCTTTTTACACGGGGTGCGCGTTGAAATAAAACACGTGTTAAGTATATTCAAGAATTCAGCCTGTGTATTTCTCTCTCTCTCTCTCTCTCTCTCTCTCTCTCTTTCTCTGAGTCACTCTCCCTCTTTCATTCTCAAGGGATGCTCCTCAGCCGCGCCTATCAAGTACACCCTCTTTTTATAATGGCAAAGGTACTTGATTTATTTATCCCCGGTGCGAGATTGAACGAGGCTTATCGTGATGCTGCTGTTGAAAGAACCAGTGAAAAAGAAAAGAAAAGAAAAAAAATAAAAAACAAGCGGAAGAGACAGGTAGAGAGGGGAAAAGAGAGAAAGAGAGAGAGAGAGAGAGAGAGAAAGAGAGAGAGAGAGAGAGGGGAAGAAAAAAAAAGTGCAAGAGAGTACCGAGTACGAGTGAGAGATACGCATGCCGTCTCGTTCGAACAAAAATGATGCGCTCGTTCGTTTCAACGTGAAAAGGGATTTACCATCGAAGAGAGATTTCAATCCTTTTGATCCATCGGTGTAATATATCAAAAGGTATAGCGCTAATTACAACGATTATACTTTTTTCTCTCGGATTTTTATACGTCTAACGAGTTTTACCCATTTTACTCGTTAACTTCGATCATTTGAGATCGATTGAATCGTTAATACGATTCGTGTGGTATTATTATAATCTTTTTCTCTCTCTCTTTTCTTCTCTTCTCTTCTCCTCTCTTCTCTTCTCCTCTCTTCTCTTCTCTTCTCTTCTCTTCTCTTCTCTTCTCTTCTCTTCTCTTCTCTTCTCTTCTCTTTAATGGATAAGAGAACCATGCTCCCGTTCTCATAAACGGCACGTCGGTCGCGAGAATATGGTATTAGAATAATTGGATCACCAGTGTAACGACCTTAGTGTTAGTGTAATTGTATTAAGAGTTCTACTGTATTTAATAACGCTCCAGTGAAATTGCGTGGCTCGAGGCCGGCCCAAATTCGTAGCTTGTTGAAAGAGAAAGAGAGTGAGTTAGAGAGAAAGATAGAGAGAGAGAGAGAGAGAGAGAGAGAGAGTGTCTGTGTCTGTGTGTGTGTGCGTGAGAGAGAGAGAGAGAGAGAGAGAGAGAGAGAAGAGTATTAGAGAATAAAAGGGTTGAACAGGAACGATTTATGTGATTCCTTACATAGTACATACATTCATTCTATATGGTTTCAAACGCACACCTAAATCCATGTATACGTGTGTATGTAATAATAATCCGCGAATGCTTCTTTGTTGAATTCGGCCTCGTTCAATATGTCACAATAAGCTTTAACTGAATGTAGAAATGATTTCAATCCCTTCACTTTCGACCCTTCTTCGTTTATGACGGTAATACTATACGGCCACTTTATTCTTACCCTCTCTCTGTCTCTGTCTCTCTCTCTCTCTCTCTCTCTCTCTCTCTCTCGCAGTATACAATGGCTAGTGGTACCTGATTCGACGAGTGCTTTCGTTTACGAGTCTCTTTATAAAGTCTTTTATGTTATTTACCTCATATTTTAGTCCGTTCCAATGAAATAGATTTACGTAAGAATACGAATAATACAATATAACATTATATAATATCTATTAATCTAGTTAATATAATTTATCATATTACTAATTATAATCATTATATCATATTACTAATTAACTACGATATGTAATATTTTTCAATTTGATGATACAAACGTATCATTTTGCGATTTCTTTTAACGATCGATTTGTTTTCCCTCGGGATAGAAGAGTAAAATAGAAAATTTTTGAATTTTCGTAAATTCTCGTAGAAAATAAAGAAGATGGAAGATAAAGATGACAACTTTTTTTTTTGGTTAGGTACTTTGCGCCGAAAACAATTTTACCGATTGGTCGAATTGTCGGGGTAATCTTTGTATTCGGTAATTCTACGAGGACTCTTTTTTTTTTAGTCTTTAAAAGAAAGGCACGCAACGTAAACGAGAGAACACAGAAGAAAAGTGGCAGAATAAGACAGAGAAAGAAGAAAGAGAAATTATTGTTAGGTTGAGATGGTGGATAAGTTGGTGTCAGTTGATGGGTTGAGGTAAAATGAGGTACTGTAGGGTGCTGTAGGAACGAACGATTCGGGGCAGCAACGAGGCATATTGCGGAAGTCGTCGAGTATTTATGGTACTCGGAGCATTATTTGTGCGTGTAGAGGCGTCCGTTATAGGGACGTCGAGTGCATCGCTAATATTGGCACGACGTCCCGGCGCTCGGCTGAGCACAATTGGAGCATTGTGTAAGTACAGACTGCAGGCTCATCAATTACGCGTTCAATTAGCAGAACTCGAGAGAGTGCGAGGAGCTACGCGGAGGAGAAGAACGAGGAGAAAGAGGAGGAATACGGAGGGATTGAGTAAGAGTGGAATGAAAGAGAAAGAGAGAAAGAGAGAGTGAAGTGAAACGGAGAGATAAAGATAAAGACAAAGAGAGAGAGAGAGAGAGAGAGAGAGAGATTTAAAGAAAGAGAAGGGACAACGTCTCTCTCCTTACAGCTCGAGAAAATTGTCGTCTGCGAAGCTAAGGTTCTTCTTAGGACTCCATAAAGGTTCGCCCCGAGCTTCGATTAATTATCCTTGCGAATGGATAAAGCCGACTTCTACTACTATTTCTTCCCTTTTTTTTTCCTTCTTCTTCTTTTTCTCTTTTCCTCGTTCCTTTTTTCTTTTCTTTTCCTTTCTTTTCTTTTCTTTTTCTTTTTTATCCGTCCCTTTCCTCCTCTATCTCACTCATTTCATCCTTCCTCTCTCTTCTTCTTTTTCTTTTTATTTTTTTCTTTCTTTCTTTTCTTTTAATTTTCTCGTCCTTTTTATTCCGTTCTCTCTTTTATCTATTTACTCATTTATTTATTTATTTTTCTTCATGTTTTCCTTTTCTTTTCTCTTTTATTTCCTTTTCGCTCGTTCGCTCGTCCTTCTTTTGTTCTCACTCTTATCCTTTATTTTTCTTTCTTTTTTCTTTTTTCTTTTTTTATTTCTTTTTTTTTTAAGCAGAAGATCGCTCTCAAAAATGATAATAAATATCGTCAGAGGCGAGACCTCGCTTTGGAAATTATAAGAACTTTTATACTATTTCAAAGATTAATATTTGTTATACTAAACCTTTCTCCGTTTGTATTCTCTTATGGATTACATACAAAGAGGGGGGTGCGGGGGACATAATTTTGAAAGATTGCGTGCGAATTGTCATTCCTGTACGTTGAAACGGTGAATAAGAAAGGGTAAAGAGAAGTGACAAGGTCGTGGTGAATGAAAGTATTGCAAACGGTGAGACAGACGGGCAGATAAAAAGAGAGAGAGAGAGAGAGAGAGAGAGAGAGAGAGAGAGAAAGAGAGAGAAAGAGAAACAGAGAGGGGAAGAAAAGTCGATCATAAAATTCGTATGCGAGGAGACGGGCAAAGAAGAAACAAGTATTACAGTGAAGAAGGCGCCATTCTTATTCTCCGCTTCACCGTACCGTGTAATGAGTTTTACGCTTTCCTGAATTTCTGTTATTTCATACGTGGCTGCTGTAGCCGTTGTGTGTTGTCGTTGGTACTTCTGCCGGCCGGCATTAAAGATATTTGTTTCTTCCTTTTCTGTCGAAATTAGTTTCTATAACGTGGACTCTCGCCAACGTCGTCATCGTAGACAACATTTTTGGCCAAGGCCAAATTATATTTCCTTGACACAGCGTATCTGATTATACTTTCATTTTTTTTTACTTCTTTTTTTTTTTTTTTCCTTCTCCCCCCCGCCCCCTTTTAACCAATCTGCTTCGTTATTATCCAACATTCGATCATTATTATATCTATATAACACGATCGATTATTAAAGCTATATTATCTTTGATCTTTGTACGTATCAATAAACCGTATAATTAACAATCAATGAAATAAGCATAACCATTAAAGTTATTATCACAACAAGAGGAAGGTTCTATCGAAATCATGTTAACAAAATCATTGATAAAGACCAAGATAGATTATTGTGATATTGTAACCTATGTACATATGTACGTACAGATATTGTACGTATGTATGTATATATTGATATGTATGAATGTATATAACGGATAGATGAATTCTATACGGATTCACTTTTTTTCAGTAAATCTAATAAATTTCGTATAAAATGGCCTTACTCGTATAGCATCGCGTACTTCGTAACTCGCGAAATAAAAAGTGTTTCCTGATATAAAGGAGAGAGAGAGACAGAGAGAGAGAGAGAGAGAGAGAGAGAGAGAGAGAGAGAGAATGAACAGAGAGAAATTTGAAACGTTGACTTCTCGTAAATTCTTTAACGTCGACTACGAAAGTGTCCCTCCTACCACCAGCATCCATGCATATTTTTCCATTATTCTCTTTATCATTTCTCTCATCATTCTTTCTTAATATTCACCCTTTCTTTTTTTATAACAGATCCTCCCTTCTCTCTCTCTCTCTCTCTCTCTTTCCGTATTTTATCGATGTCTTTTTTATTTTTTACTTTGTTTTGTAGCTGATTGGTGGCACTCGCTTAACTCTGACTCTTTGATATTCAAATAATAACTGCTCAGACGACTCCCTTCAATTTCGCCCTTTATCCTCGTTGATGCCCTTTTTCTCTTCCCTCTTCTCTCTCTCTCTCTCTCTCTCTCTCTCTCTCGCTCTCCCTATCTGTCTGTCTTTATCTCTCTCTTTCTCTTTATCTATCTATCTATCTCTTTCTCCTTTATCCTACTCTCTTTTTTCCCTTTAAGCCAAGTTTCAAAGAGCAACATATCTACCGACCACCTACGCGTGTATTCTCTTTATTTCTCTCTTTTTCTCTCTCTCTCTCTCTCTGTCTCTCTCTGTCTCTCTCTCTCTTTGTCTCTATTCTCACCCTTACACGTTTTTTCCTATGCCTTCTCGGATGTCGTAATATTTGTCTGCGACGAAAGAAACACGTATCATCGTCTCTCTTCGTTCTTCTTTATTTCTGACGTACCGGTTAGATACGCATGCGGCATAGGATGAAAGTTGGACGAGTGGTGTTAAGGAGTAAAGGGGCGGCGATGCGGTAGTGGCGGATAAGGGCGGGAAGGAGGGGAAGAGCAAAAGAGAAGGAGAAAAAAACGCGAGCAAATATGCGAAGTAGTCGAGGGGTGGGTGGTGGGGGGGGGAAAGTGAAACGAGAGAATAGAAATGCAAGAGATAAAAAGGGAAAGTGGTAAAGTGAAACGCGTTGTTTTTTTTCTTCTTCTTCCTTTTCTTTCTTTTTTTTTTCTTCTTTATTTTTTTTTCTTTTTTTTTTCCTTATTCGTTTGATTTTTTTCTCTTTGTAATATTTGTTTTATTGTCGTTTAGAAAAAAAAAGAAAAGAAAAGGAAAAAAGAAAAAGAAATATACGACGTCTATCTGATAATATACACGATAATTTTCCTACGACGATTTTTCCAATGCTATCAAAGAGATTTTTATTTTGATTATATTATACCTATCTCGTTATTCTTCTTATTAATTATTTCAAGTTGCAATTTCAAATCAACAAAATTGGCCAATCAAATCGCGTTGCTTCTTTTTTCCTTTTTTCTTTCTTCATCTCCTCCTCTATTTCTTCTTCTTCTTCTTTATATTCTTCGGTATTATTGCTCTTTCTATCCTACATGGTTGTCGTTAGAGCAACGATATCGTCGCAATAGTAGTCTTCTCGACACAGTACTTCTCACTATTGGCCATATCGTTTCGACTTTCTGTCCGTGGCGTGTGAACGTTTCTATCGTTCTAGTAGACGTTCTAAGGAGTCTCTAAACGTAGACACGTCTACGAATGGCCAAAGCGTTACGATTACGACCTGCAATGACTTCCTTTCTTCTTTCCCATCGTCCTTTCATCCTTCCTTTATACTTTTCTTTTCTTTTCTTTTCTTTTCTTTTCTTTTCTTTTCTTTTCTTTTCTTTTCTTTTCTTTCATTCTTTCTTTCTTTCTTTCTTTAACGTTATCGCCATTTCATTTACGAAAATCTTTTCTCGTTTACGAAATATCAAGACATATCGAGCCATCGAGCTTTGTACCCTTTCACGTTTATATCTTGAATAGGACGTGTTATTGTCCTGTTACGAATTTGTTATATCCAATTTTGTACGGACCTCTTTTTTGTCCACCTCTAATGCGCCTTCTTCTACGAAAAAGGAAGGATATTAAATTTAATATTTACGTTTTTTTCCAAGGAAACCAATGTATAAGAGAGAGAGAGAGAGAGAGAGAGAGAGAGAGAGAGAGAGAGAGAGATTTCTCATATTGCTTATTTCTTTCGTCATTTTCAGGATTAAATTATATGTCACTCGAGTCACACTTAAACAAAAAATTGTTCCACGATTTACGCTGATTCTTTTATATAAAAACGGGATAAAAATGTAGGTATTAACGATAGACGAGTGGATGGATACGAAAAAGCTAGATAGTAACAACTATAAAATCGTTATATACCAGTTAGTCGTAAGTTAAAATGACGAGAGAGTAGTCTCGTATTTTTTTGAAAAAAAAAAAAAAAAAAAAAAAAAACGATAGTGGTCCCTCTTTCTCTCTCTCTCTCTCTCTCTCTTTCGCATGGAATTGGAATCGAAGTAATCCGAGAATATTAAGCGAGGACCATTGGTAACAATATCCCGTGGTGGTATCGATAGTGACTAACTGATCAAACAGAGCCTCGAGGGTGTTGAACCTGTAGGGTGGGAGAAGAGTCCTTTCGACTTTTTCGCCCTTTGGTAATATCGAACGATATAACCGGAGAACAGGAGAGGAAAAGCTCGTTTCTATATTGCCCTGACGCAAAACTTGGACGTCTCCCTACCTCTATGGGAGTTCTGAACGTACCTGTACACTTTCAAAACGGAGCGGAAAGAGAGAAAGAGAGAGAGAGAAAGAGAGAGAGAGAGAGAGAGAGAGAGAGAGAGAGAGACTAGGGCCAATATTGAACGAGGCTCGTTGCGTTTATTACTCTCGAGCAGAAGGGCACGATTTCACGATTACTCTGCTTCGTCGTCTTACGTTTGAGTGCTTTCCCTTTTGCGATCATACTCTGCACGATTTCGAGGAAACGATTACCTCGAGAGACCGATTTTACCAAGTTGATTTTCAATCAAGAGGAATATCGTTTAATATCTCGGCGAATGGATTTATCAAAATCAGACAGAAATCTCTCATACGTTTAATCGATTAATAATCATTAACTTTGTAAGTTCCTAATAAAACGAAATAAATGGATTCAATTTGATTAGATCTATCGATAGCCGTGACACACGTACACACACAATTTATTCCGGTGTATGTGTCTTGGATAAAAAAAAAAAAGAAAAAAAAAAATGAAAAAAAGAAAAAAAAAAAAACAGAGTATATGTAGATATACAATTAAAAAAAAATGTTACAATGATATTAAAAAAATTTTATGACCAAATTTAACGATGACAATCATACGAAAAGATTTCTTTTTCAAATTCAACCTTGATTATTTCTATATATCTAAACGTAATCAATAATTCGCAAATGTATCATTCGTAATTTTATACATTCCTGTTGATATTCGAAGGAAAAGATGAAAAAAGAAAAAAACAAACAAACAAACAAACAAAAAAAAAACAAAAAAAAAAGAAGAAAGAAAGAAAGAAAGAAAGAAAGAAAGAAAGGAAAAATAATTAATAAAAATTGTTCTCTCGAACGATCAGTTGACGAAGAAATATATATTTGACAAACAATGAGCATCGAAAGTTTTAAACGTCGATTCGAGAATAATGTTCGACCTTCGTTGAATTCGGACGACGATGAACGAGCTAACTGCTGACCGCAATTCCCTTCTAAATTCCGCAAGAGACGAAGGAAGTAAAGTGGTGGAATAGGATAGACTTTATCCGAATAGGGGAGACTAAAAGCGTTATACTCCGAAACTGATTTCCTCGTGTTATCGTTCGCACGATAGTTGGTCGGTCCGAACATCTCGTGCCTGTAGGATTAGTCCTGAAAGCGTCGTTCTCACCGTCTAGAAGTCAACAAGTGGTTGCGTCTGGTTAACTTGCGGATTCGTTGCCGCGGACAGTTGGCTCGCGCAAAGACGAGTTTTCCTTGTGTTGAGTATTTCAACAATCGTCAAGAGAAATAATAGAATGAAAACGGATTTTGGGTAGCAGGCCAATAGCCGGATTTAACTATCGATCGTTCGGCGAATCCTCTTCGCAAATCCATAAAATAGAGACATAGAAATACATTGGAGACATAGATTTCGGTTCTCACGCGATTATCGATTATAATAAATATTATAGAACGATATCGTTATTTTCTATTAAAAATTTATATTTAAATAATGTTCGATCAACGATATTATATCAATTTCTCTAATAAAAAATATAAAATTATTTATCGTATATTCAAATTTACATGATTATTATTATTATTATTATTATTATTATTATTATTATTATTATTATTATTATTATCATTATTATTATTATATTATGTATTATTATATATTATAGATTATTAGTTAGAATAAAAAAAAGGTGATATTATCATTGTCGTCGTACAAATTCGCATTTTTTTTTCTTTTTCTTCTTCTTTTTTCTTTTACGATTCTTATACAATTGAATTTCTTCGAAATTAACTTGGAAAGTTGATCGCAGCTTATAGTAAGCGCACGTTGTTAATAATTGACGTCGTAATACTCCCTCTTTAAGCCCTTGATTAATGTTCGCCAGCATTCGTGGAAATCGGCCCCGGGGCGATTCACTGCGTATATCGAATGCCCTTTGTGTTTCCGTTTTGCACGTTGATGTTTCCACTGATCGCTCTAAATTCGTACACGCGTGCACATACGTCCGAAGGCCGAATTTCAAAGTGCCAACGTAACTGGCATCCTAATACTATGATCGAACATTAAATTCAAGATTCATCGAGAAGGAGATAAGCTACGATGAGCTTTCCTGTTTTCTTCTTTTAGCGTTTTATTTATTTTTTTTCAAAAAAAAAAAAAAAAATGTGCGCGAAATCACATACTCTACCGTGCATATATATATGTGTGTGTGTGTATGTGTGTGTCTAGGTTTTTTTTATTAAATATTCTTTCATTTCTTCGACGAAAGAACAAAATTACCTTGTTAATGTATTCTATTGTATAATATTTGAAGTTATGCGTTATATGAGTTTTTATCCTTTTCCTTTCTTTTTTTTTTTTCGTTTTTTGTTTTTCTAGAAACAAAAACGACAGCATATTAAAAATGTTAATAATGTGACTAACTGTGAACACACGAATAAAAAAGAATCTAAAACGTTACAAAAAAAAAAAAAAAAAAAAAAAGAAAAGAAAAAAAGAACAAATAAAAATGTTTCATGGCCTTAATAAAAGAAGATATATGATAATCGATCATTGTGAAGTTCGCAATTTCATGGTCGATTGGAGAAGCACGTGTCTCTTGATTAAATCGATAACGCAATGAAAACTCGATATCGTTATCTTATCTATAATCGAGATCGATTTTAAAACATGGAACGTAGCCTTCGATCTATATACATGGACGGCAAAAGTATTATTCGCTTATGAATGACACGTATTATTCCCTATGGAAATAGTAGTAGGTAAAAAACAATTAAAATGAAAATATATTGACGTATTTTTTTCTCTTTTTTTTTTCTTTTTTTTTTCGATAAAATCAATAATTCCGGAAGTTCGTTAATTCGCTCGATTACGATTGATTGTCGTATATAGATCATACAACGTAGTGATCTAGATTATGTCAGAGCTTCTTTTTCAACTAAAAATAATACTAATGAAAAACAAAAGGAAAGGATATTCGTAAAATAATGCGAACAATGGATAATCGTGGGAAAAAGTTGAAAGTAAGATAATAATAAAAAAAAAAAAAAAAAAAAAAAAGAAAGAAGGAAACAAAAAGAAAGGAGGAAAAAAAGAAAATGATAATCGATCGTTAAGTAAACAATGAGATAAAAAAATAGCGAAGTTAATTTTAAGAATAAAGTAATATTATATTTTAAAAGGATGAAGTCGGTACAACGTGGAAAAGAAAATTGATAGGAAAGAGAAAAGGAAAAGAAAGAAAGAAAGAGAGAGAAAGAAATAGAGAGAGAGAGAGAGGGGGGGGGGAGGAGAAGAGACAAAAGAAAGGGAAAAAAAGAAAAAAATAAAAAAGTATCTCATAATTACTAGACACTGTAATTTCCTACTGAGAGAGTGACATAGCGAAAAATATGTTCCATATTTTGTTCTTCCGTCTCTCTTTCTCTCTCTCTCTCTCTCTCTCTCTCTCTCTCTCTCTCTCTTGCTGTATTCCGCATTAACTCGCGGACATGAGCACGCATAATTCTCTTAAAATGTGACGCGCACAAGCTGCACTCGCTCTCGCAAGACTCACGACGTTGTATTACACCGGATAAGGGGTCAGCAACGTTAAATTTATACGACGACAAGATTTAACAAAAATTAATAATAAACGATAATGTCTATCGATAGTTTCTCATTCTAACGTTTCTTAATTTTTAATCTTTTATTAAAGACAGAGATATCCCATAATAGAAATAAAAATGAGATATTGAAATGAATTATAATATAAATTATAATTGATTCGATTAAAGTTAAATGGAAGACCTAGTATATATTATAGATAATGATTAATCGACTTGGAAATGCACACGCGCGCGCACACGTACGCTCACATATACAGACCCAGTTACAAGGCCATAGATTGATACATATGTATATAACTCATAGACTGATAATTGATAAATAGGAAGTAAGTATATAGTTCGCAATAAATCTGTTCCTTCAGATATTATCTTCAATGATATCAGTTTGCGTAAGAAATTAATTGTATACGCGTTCGATTGTTTATCGATAAAGGAAAACATATTGTTATCGATAATACAGAAAGTCTAAGTAATTTAATGATTCGATTGATTTGATACGTAACATAGATTTCGTTGAATATCAATTTCATTCGCGATAACATTATAATTAATATTATGATACAAATTATGAGAATACAAATATCATACAAATCGTTGAAACATTATTATAGATATATATTATATATATATATAAATTTAATATTAACTATATAACTAATATTAACTATATAACTAATATTAATAATTTAATATTAACTATATATTAAATATTAACTTAATAAATGATGTTATTTTATTTTTAAAATTAAACGATATTACTTTTGTTTCATTATTATTTATTTTTTTTTTCTTTTTCTTTTTCTTCTTGTTTTTTTTTTTTTTTTTTTTTTTTTTAACTTTTTCGCCCCTTTTCCTATACCTTTTCCTTTTACTATAATAAAAGAACGTATGTTACGGATGATACGGCACGACGACCATAATCTCACCAGTTAAAAATCTCACGAGTAGAAATTTTATTTCCAACGAGTCCGGGTCAGCTTGTACCATTACAGTAGTAGTATGTAAGCGACGTGAAACTCCATTAAAAGAAACTGCGACATTTTGGAGTTCGTTTTTCTGCTGCGAGTTCGCGAAAGCCCACAAGAAAAACGTCGGAAGGTAGGAGAAGAAAATACGAAGAAAAAGGAATTGTGGGTGGGAGAGGAGGGAAGTATGGAGGAACGAGGGAAAAGAGAGTGAGAGTAGGAGAGGTGGGGGAAGGAGAGGGAAGGAGAAAAGCAGAAGGAAGAAGGAATCCTTTCTTAAATCGGTTCAATCTCCACTTTCCACCGTAAAATTTCGCCATGATGCCACAGTCCCTTCGTATCTCCGAGCTAAGAAACGTTTTAGAAACGGACTTTCGAACGAATGAACGTTACTACGTAAAGAGAGAAAGATAGATAGAGAGAGAGAGAGAGAGAGAGAGAGAGAGAGGGAGAGAGAGATGAGAATATCGAGCTTATCGTCCTTCTACCACCCTTCCTGTTCCAGCTAGCTTCCTTCTCGTCTCAGAGAAGCGGAAATCGAGAAGCATCTTCCCTCTGCGGGAAGGGAACAACGGACGGACTATTGCGATCTACTCGACCGGCAAAATAGCGTCGATAGTTATTGACGACGTAATAAAGCTAGTCACACGTTGCTAAAAGTAACAACTTAGGAAGGAATAATGGAAGGTAAAAGGGAGAGTTGCACTGATCAAATGGCGGAATACGAAGTGGATAAGCCATATGGTAGAGAAAGAGAGTGTGTGTGTGTGTGTGTGTGTGTGTGTGTGTGTATTCATTCAACTAACATTTACGAAACGATTCTCTCCTCTTTATTCACGTAATTGCGGATCATTAATGATCCGTACCTTTTCCTTTGTATCGATCCATGATATTTAACGCTAGTATTATAATAAATGTAAGGGGACTAAAGTCCCAACCATGTATGTTATTCATTCATTGGATTTTCCCTGGATAAATTTCTTTGTTGTCTTTTATTTACAAAATATGTATATATTATATATATATATATATATATATATATATATATATATATATATTTATGCGATGGACGTACGAATGAAAGAGTACGACTGAAAGGATGACGGGGAAAAAGAAAGAGACGAAAGGTAGCAAAAAATGCTTCTGTTGGTTTTTGGATTCGATCCTCAGAGAAAAAAAAAAAAAAACAAAATTAAGAAGAAACGATAGAACGAACGAATTTACTTTTATTTCCGTAAGCATTAATTTCCCGACAATTATGAGACTTTGACTTACGTAAAAAATAAAAAAAAAATGAAAAAAAAAAAAAAAAGGAAAAAAAAATGTTTAAATCTTAAGGGAAATGTCACGCTTTTATATGTCACGTGTTTCAAGCTTTGCGCCCCTTTCCGTCGTTTTCGTTGCGCGAATAATTACGCGACGAATATCACGGTAAAATGTAATCACGGTCGTAGTCCTCGTCATCCTTCTCGTTGCACGTTACCATTTGCCGTTGCCGTTAAAGGAAAGGTAGCGGAAAGTTCATCAGTCTAAAATTTATGATTACGCTGGTATAAAAATCAGAGAGTCATAGAGAGTCGTCGTTTCTCGTTGCCGTAGACGTTATCCGTCTGTTGCCCCGCCTCAGCCCTGGCGCCTTCCATCGTCCTCGTCATCGTCGTCGTCGTCGTCGTCGTCGTCGTCGTCGTAGTTGTCGTCGTCGTCGTCGTCGTCGTCGTCGTCGTCGTGGTTGTCGTCGTCGTCGTCGTCGTCGTCGTCGTGGTTGTCGTCGTCGTCGTCGTCGTCGTCGGCGTCGTAGTCGTTGTAACGGCATAGAAAAAGAGAAGGAAAGGAGACAGAAAGAGAGAAAAAAAAAAGAAAATAAATAAAGATAAAAAAGAAAATACCTACCGGTTACGTTTTTCACATACGTCCACATACCTGCAAGGTACGCATTAATAAGTAAACCTATACGCGTGTCTCCTTCATCCGCTTGTTATGACAAATGCGTGAACAGCGATGACGACAACGACGACGAGGACGATGATGATGACGACAATATATGTGTGTAAGTATACTGATACATGTCGAGCTAAAAGTTCGAGCCTTTTAGCTCGACTCGAGTTTTTCCATGAACCTGTGGAAAAAACTTGAAGTCTTGCACGCGTATTATTATTATTATATATATATGTGTGTGTGTATGTGTGTGTGTGTGTGTGTGTGTATTATATATACATATACATGTATATTATAAATATATTACATATACATAAAGTTACATATATTTGCGCTGGGAATTCATATATTTTTTAATAGGGAGAGCTCGTACATTCAATTGCATCCTGCATGTTTTTTTTTTTTTTTACAAGTTTTTTCCCTCCCTCACCCTCTCCCCCTATATTTTTCTGTTTCCTTTTGTATTTATTTATTTTTTTTTCTTTCTTTCTTTTTCGTTTTATTTTACATTTCCCTTTTACATTTATCTTTTTCTTCTCTTTTTTTTTTCTTCCTCCTTTTTTTTCCCTTTTGGTTTCTTCTCTCTCTCTCTCTCTTTTCTCTCACGTACTTCTCTCGTTGAAAGGAAACCGTCGGCGCGTCGGTTATTCACAGGAAAATATGAATACATCGCCAATCGAAAAGTTTTGCCAAGAGGGAAGGAAATACTTTCTATATATCCCTGTATATCTCTGTTTCTATAGGCTTATTTCTTTTTTTTCTTTCTTTTCCTTTTTTTCTTTTTTTCCTTTTTCCTTTTTCTCTTTTTTTTTCCCCTCCTTATTGGAAAATGACGAGCTCGTATAACTGTCATAATCAATCGTTCCCATTTTATGTAAGTACCAATCTAAATATATATATATATATATATATATATATATATATTTATGTATAAGATACGTAAGACCAATATACTTATTTATTCAGAAACTTATTTACATTCTACTTATTATTATTAACATTTTATATAAATTTATATAAATGAATATGGCAATGTATAAAATATATACGTGCATAAATACATAGATCGATATCAATAAAATAAAAAGATTTCGGAAAGATTTTTCGTTAGTTGAAAACGAACGAGGAAATGAATGTTACCCATATGTAGATTCGTTGAAAATATTTCGTTCCAACATTTTCTGTGGTCTACTCGAAAAATGAAAAGCACGAAAAAGACGATGAGCAGTAATACGTAGTCCCTTTCACATCAAGACCCTACCATAATAAGTTTTTCAATATATATATTCTATATGAGATCGGATCTGGCGTAGAGAAACAGAATCTAATGGTATATTTTCTGGCTACCATCCAACTAACCAGAAACACGAACTAAACCCGATATAATACCGACGTCGGGCCTCCCAACGTAAAGACACGTACGATCAATCACTGTAACTTATCCAACGGCTATTACGTTATATGTAAGTATACGTTTACATACGTAAGTATATACGTTTGCGATATTATATATACATACATACATACATATATATATATATATATATATATATATATAAATATATATGCATCGATGTATGATCGTTAATCTTCCTTATCCTTAAAATCAATTGGCAAATGATATTTATATGTATCTCTAATATTCGTTTTTTTCTTTTTTCTTCTTTTTTTCTCTCTCCATAAAAAATTGACGATCATTCATTAGAAAATTAATTTTCAATATTATTAAAAAATTCAAATAGATATGCTGCGTTGTTTTAACATATGTAATCTTAATTCAGAGATAATGAACAAATAATGAGATGCCGAAATAATTATAATTAATTAAATTTTAATAATAACAATATTTATATATATGTATGTGAATGTGTGTTTGTGTTTGTGTGTCTGATATCGTGTTACTAATAAATAAGAATCGATTGAGAAATATTAAACGACGATAGAATATAATGATCGTTATAAATGGTATATAATTATTATCAGAGGTCATAAATATCGAATCATCGTTAAGGATGATTTAATAACGATTTAGACGAATGAAAGGAATTTTGTTTTATCTCTCCATATCATTATGTTCTATTC
Organism: Vespa mandarinia; assembly: GCF_050613455.1. Classification (NCBI taxonomy): domain Eukaryota; kingdom Metazoa; phylum Arthropoda; class Insecta; order Hymenoptera; family Vespidae; genus Vespa; species Vespa mandarinia. The sequence goes on from NC_140811.1 coordinate 1,820,193, forward strand.
CCCATTACTTTTCTTTAATTTCTTAAACGTAATAACGTAAATAACGTAAATGCATTCGGTATATCTAATCTTTATTAATAATTAATTAGCAATTAACTTATTCATTAAGTAAATTGTGTTCCTATAAATAGAGAGTCTTATACAATCCTATATATCTTTTGTATACTCACGTAAAGGTACTTAATTTCTTAAAGCACTTTCGCAGTATCTTCTCGTACAACCTCGTAATAATATTTTCTTTCAAAGCTCAAAAGTTTCCCTTCACGTTACTCTTACTATAAAGACATCACCTATTTTCTACGATGAAAGAGATTCGTTCGTGCTTTGTATCGTCTACTATTTTACAAAAAAGTATTTTCTTTTTTTATTTATTATTCTTCTTTTTCTTTTTTTTTCTTCTTCTCCTTCTTCTATCCTCATCCCTCTCTTTTCGCGCATTCACGTTTATTTTGTTCTGAAGAATTTTTTCTACCTTTCTTTTATTTCTTCTTCTATTTTGTTCTTTTTCTTTTCTTTTCTTTTCCTCCTTTTTTTCTTTCTTTTCTTTTTTTCTTTTTTCTTTCTTTTTTTTTTTTTTTTTTTTTTTCTAGAGAAGATACAAAACTCATCGAAGTTAAGTTATTATATTGATTGCTTCGAATAGAAATAGGAGGGAGGGAGAGGTGAGGGGGAGGGGGTGGGAAGGGAAATATTTCAAAGCGAAATGATCTTTTCTCCAATCTTCCTTTCTTGTTTTCTATCCTTTATTTTCCGTGTTTACTCGGGATATCATTAAAAAAAACTTTTCAATAAAAAAGATTTAGAGACCAATAAGATATTCCAAAGATAATGGATATAAATAGATTTCTGGAATGCATGTTGGGGTAACTTGGGTGAAGCCATTATGGTAAACCGTAAAGAAAAAAAAAAAGAAAAAGGAAAAAAGAAAAAGAAAAAAAAAAAGAAAGTAAACAAAATAAAATTAAAAGCAAAATAAAGAATAAAAAGGAAAGAAAGAAAGAAAGAAAGAAAGAAAAGAAGAAAGAATGAAAGAAAGAACGGCTTGATAATGCGCTGGATAATCTATCCACTCGTCTCCTTTATGGGAAAGAATGGTCCGGTAATAGGAAATCGATTTACTGCGTTACGCCAAGGAATCGACTCTCTCTCTCTCTCTCTCTCTCTCTCTCTCTCTCTCTCTATCTCTTCTCCTTCTCTCTTTCTATATCTATCACTTTCTTTCATTCTATCGTTCTTTCTCTTTCCAAACAAAGTCCACCCTTTCACCCTACGATCCCTGAGAAACGCAATGGAGTTGCGAGTGTGTGCGTGGGAGGAGAGAGCGTGTCATCCTTCGCACAATGCCGTACGCGATTTCTAAGAAAGGGAAGGAAAACACTTTTCGTCGAGTCACCGATAATGGACCATCTCTCTCTCTCTCTCTCTCTCTCTCTCTCTCTCTCTCTCTTTCTCTCTCTTTGTTAATCTCGCATTGATGGCACTTACGTCGAGCTTTCGCATAGAGCGAACTTTAATTGCTTCTCTCTCTCTCTCTATCTCTCTCTTTCTCTTTCTTCCCCCCTTTCGAGATAATATTTTGTTAAAAATATCCCGAACTCGTCGTTCGTTAACGACGACTCTCCATCAACCGGAAAAAGCTTCTCTTCGCGAGGTCGAGCCATCGACGATGATGAACTACGAGAAGCTTCTGAAAGCCGATTACTCGAGAACTCGTAGTAGTGGCTTGCCTCCGTCATTTCCGTCTCGGTGGCCAACTTATTATTACTCTCCTTTCCCGGGTATCATTAATATCAATATAGATATTTGCATAAATCTTGAAACGTCTCTCTCTCTCTCTCTCTCTCTCTTTCTCCCACTTTAACTCTCTCTCTCTAACTCTCTCTCTCTCTCTCTTTAACTCTCTCTTGCTCTTTCTTTCTCGACAAAGAATTGGACCCTTTATTAATTTGGTCCTTCTTTGTAGAGATTGAAATACTTAATATAGATCATCCTTTTTTCGGGCTATTTTTAATCTTGTTATTATTTCTTTAATCTTTTTCTTTTTCTTTTTCTTTTTCTTTTATTTGAAATAAGAAAAAAAAAACACCTCCCATCGCTTTCTATCGTATTTTTAGAAATTTCTATCGTACCTCATAGGAATTCCTGATCGCGAACTAATCCATCAATTCTAATCGATGCAAAACTGCGATGAATACTTAATTATCTTTTGTCGAATTAACCGAAACGTCATATACATACATATATATATACTTGCATACATATATATATATATATATATATATATACATATGGTTAAGTTCTGAAAAGGGGTATTATTGATTTTCGTGAGTTCCACCAACCCTATGAATATAGTTTGGCTATTTTAAGTGGGTGAACCTTAGCAAGTCAATCTGAAACACCGCTAGAAGTCTAAGTTCATTCTACTGACACACGTCTCACCGTGACTTCGGTCGAACTTGAATAACCTCGAATTTAAAGATAATCCAATTACTTTGTAAATATTCATGCCTTGGCGAATGATACAGGCTGGATTATTGGAAAATTATTTATATAAATATTTTATTTCTTTTTTTTTATTTTCGTTTAATTTCTTTTTTTATAATCTTTTTTTTGTTTTTTCTTTTTTTTTTTTCGAAATTTCGACTTCGCAATAAATTTTATGAGATAAGTTAAAACGCTAAACGAACGTTGATCGAACCCTTCGGAAAGAAAACTTTTCAAACGAACTTCGTCATCAAGACGTAAAAAGGTGTATTTACGACATGATCTCGACAATTTTCTAGTATATTACTGCATTGGCAAGTTCAAAAACTTAGATAAAATGACGTAATATGATCGTATAAAAGTTAATAACATCTTATAATTTATCCTTAAAATTCATATAAAAATTTTTTTTGAACGACGTTCTCGATATCTGTCATTTCTATTTCTTTTTCCTTTTCTTCTCTATTTAATTTTCAAATTACTTACAAATTAAGAAATTTATGAGAAAGGGGAAAGAAAAAAAGAGGAGCAGATAGGAGAAGAAGTGAAAAAGAAGAAGAAGAAGAAGAAGAAGAAGAAGAAGAAGAAGAAGAAGAAGAAGAAGAGGAAGAGGAAGAAGAGGAGGAAGAAGAGGAAGAAAAAGAAAAAGAATCCAATCGGAAGATCGGAAAGACGAGATAGTACAATAAATGTCATTCGCTTTTACGAAGATAACCGATTCTAAAAGCTACCGAAGTTCGTTACGAAATTACGAGTCTAGGAGAAAGTTGAAGGAAGGATTTGAAGGAGGGAAAAAAAAATAGGAGAAAAGAAAAGAAAAGGAAAGAAAAGAAAAGAGAAGGGAAGAGAAGAGAAGAAAGAAAAAAAGAAAGAAGGGGAAAAAAAAAAGGAAAGATTCGAGTCTACTTATCGAAGAGACTCCTATCAAATAAGATGAACGTTTTAAGAAAGTTCGGTTGCCTAGCAGCCTAGCTGATCTTACGACATCGATCGAGTTTCTTTCTTTGGATCGTGGAACGAGGAGAACGGTGAAAGTTCAAAGAGCAAAGTGAAGATTCGAGAAAGAATAGTTTTTACCTTCTATCCAAAAAGTGTGAAAGAAAAAGAAAAATAAAAAACGTGAAGAACGTGAAGATAATGTTGTAGTAATAGTAATAGTAATAGTAGTAGTAGTAATAGTAGTAGTAGTAGTAGTAGTAGTAGTAGTAGTAGTAGTAGTAGTAACTAAAAGGAAGAAAAAGAAGATGAAAAAGAAAAAGTAGAAAAGGAAGAAGAAGAAAAAGAAGGAGAAGAACGGAGAAACAGTAATTAGTTTGTCGGTGTAAACTCCGCCCGATCGTTTTCGTTATATCCTTTGAAAACAACCCTTATCGCACAAAGCAGAACTCCGTAGGACAAATCTCGGACGGCAAATCGACTTCCCTGTTATGCCCACGGTCCTTTTATTGTCCGTAAACGCAAAAAGACGGGTGGTAGCTTTAAGGGTAAGATAGATAGATAGAGGAAGATAAAAAAAAAAAGAAAGAGAGAGAGAGAAAGAGAGAGAAGAAAGAGCCGATAGAAAAGAGTTCGTTGAAAAAAGGGCGAGAGAAAAAAGAGAAAAAGAAAAGGAAAGGAAGAAAAAAAGATAAAGATAGAGAATTGAAGGGAAAAGCGGCGACGAAGTCCCGTTCTTTGGCGTAAGGGTCGACGAATTTTTTAGGGAGTGAAGCGACTCCTTCTGAAACGGTCTCTACTTATGGGTTAACGTGAAGGTACCACGAAACTGAAATAGGACGAGTAAAGTGATTGCGAAAAGGGGGTCAGAGAGAGAAAATGGGGTACGTTACTTTAATAGACTCTGAGATCATGATGGATGACGTTGGATCGATATTCCTCTTTTCGTTCGCTTATGTTTTTTTTTTTTTTTTCTTTATCTTTTCTTTTCCCTCTTCTATATATAGCTTTTTATATATTCCTATACACATGTACGTACATATATATATATATATATATTTTTTTTTATTCTACTTAAATCTTATTAATACCAATACTTATTCCTTAAGTCGGAGAAGGTTAACTTGTTTGGCTCGTGCTACTTGATCTGAAAAGTATTCTTGGTATTTTGGATGGTTGGCGGAGAGGAGGAAGGGAGGGAGGGTTGGGCGGAAGAGGGCCCATCATGCTCGGACTTGCGAGAATGGAGCTGTAATACGTCGGAACTTGCATACCGGACATTTTCGATGGTAGTAAACGCATCACTGGATTCTTGTGTTCACATACGTATTGTATATAGATATGTACATATATATATATATGTGTGTGTGTGTGCGTGTACGTGTGCGTATAACCTATACGTGCGTGTTTCTTCACAATATAGTAACCCTCTATTGACTCCATCATTATTGTTCATGCTAGAGTCGACAGCCAGGAGGAGTAGGTATCTACTGACGATGCGCGCAAGTATATATATATATATATACACACACGCATATACGTATGATATATACGTATACATGGATATAAGTATATATAACTATGTTAGTGGATTTATGTAGCAAGACGTTAGATATTGCTGCTTTTTCCTCAGGAGACGGCCCGTTCCACTCTGTCGTACGATAAATAAGATGCTTCTTCCCCCCCCTCTCTCTCTCTCCCTCTCTCTCTATCTATCCATCTATCTCTCTCTATCTCACTTTCTCTTCCTTTTCTTCTACGACGTATAATCGTCCTGGATACGAAATTCCACGGTGCTAGCAAGAAACGCCTCCGGTGAGAATTATGTGACTCTTCCCTCCATCGACCCTAATTACGAGACTACCATCGAGGATCCCGATATAATGCGAGGCATACTCTCTCGATGACCTTCCTTCCATGTTCCAAATGTATGCAAGCTCTTCGTGTTTTCGTCCTTTGTTTCGCATTTCCTTGATTCATCCGATTCTCTTGGAATTCAGCCTTTTGAACTATCACTTCTATGTTACGTGCACTGTCTAATTCGATGAAACGTTAAACGAACACACACATATATATATATATATATATAAATAGTTGACGACTAGAATTGCTTTTTGTTTAATTTCATCAATGAGAATCATCGAAATATAACCACGTCGAAATCGAGCCTTTGTCGATTTCAATATTGGCATTAAAATGTTAAAAGATTTCGATGGATATACTAGAATCTCTGATGAGAAATTTAATAATAATAAATATTTACGAATATATATATATATATATATATATATATATATATATATATATACATATGTACAAACATCCAATCAGTCCTGAGATTTATCTTCGTTCTGTATAGCGTGAGATTATTATGAAAGAGTTAAGATATCGGTGTACGTTAATCTCGAGTACTGACCTCTCATTTTTTTTTTTGCTTTTTTTTTCTTTCTCTCTCTCTTACGATATCTTACTTTTCTTTTTGTGTTCAGATAAAACCATGCCGATGCCAACACGAAATGATTAATAATACTACCCCTTTCTCGTTTATCTCTTTTTTTCTTCCCTTCATCTCGGACCAAACTATGTTCTCTCTCTCTCTCTCTCTCTCTCTCTCTCTCTCTCTCTCCCTTTCTCTCTTTCTATCTCTTTATCTCTCTATCTCTCTTTCGTTCATTTCTGTTCGTTCATTCGTTCGTTCTTTGCATTGCCAAGCAAAATTACAAGCAGCAACATATTGTTAGTAATAAATTATGTAGTTTAGCTTGTGAACGCAGGACTACGGTTATCGCCACCCGAGAGAGATCCATGATTTACATTCGCTAAGCGGTAAGCTCGACATTTCGAGACGAAAACAAGAACATTTATGGCCGTATACATAGAGAGTTACTAAAGCCGACGCGCGAACGATCTTTGAATATGTTTTGCGTTAAACGCATGCGAGTACAAATATATACATATATATAGCTTCTATATATATATGCATGCATACATATATGTATATAAATATACAGATACACATACGTATATTATGAATAGAAACTGAGTGAGTGAGTGAGAGTGAGAGAGTGAGAGAGAGAGAGAGAGAGAGAGAGAGAGAGAGAGATAGATAGATAGATAGAAAATAGTCTTTTGGATTCTTTCTTCCACGCCGTTGTGCACGTTCACCCTCTTCTTCCGTTCTAGTAAAGTTCGTACTTTTTACTTTCGCAGTAGCATTTTGTCGTGGAATACCGCATTCGAGGAAACATACTTAACTTTTCTACAACTTTTTCTCGCTACGTTCCCAAGAGGGATAAAGAGAGACAGAGAAAGAGAGAGAGAGAGAGAGAGAGAGAGAGAGAGAGAGAGAAAAGTATTATATTATCGCATAAATTTATTTACTCAGTCTCGTAAAAAAATTTCTGCCCTTTTCTCCTTCGGCACTTTTTTTTCCCTTACCCTCCAACGATTTCTTTTTTTTCTTTTTTAATTTTTTTTCTTCTAATACCACTCCTCTTGGTACTAACCGAATGTAAGAAAGAGAGAGGAAAGGAAGGATAGATTGACAGAGAAAGAGAGAGAGAGAGAGAGAGAGAGAGACAGACAACTCCCACGAGTAATCCTCTTCTTTTTGCTGTTTTAGGAAAGTCTCGATCTACTTGCCACTATGTCAAAGGATAATCCTTAGAGATGCTCTTAAAAAGATTCTCGTACGTTGATAAAAACTTCAATAAAAGGACGCCTTAGCTGTCTTTCAAAAACTTTTTTTCTCCCTTGATCGATCCAGATAGAAATTAGATTCATATAACGTCGTCTACGGGTTAGTAACATTTAATACGACGATTAATCAATTTTTCCTTTTCATATTCTATCCTTTATATGAATTTTTCTTCTATACAATTTCTATCGAAGAAAAGCTTACGTCAGAGAGAGAGAGAGAGAGAGAGAGAGAGAGAGAGAGGAGAGAGACATGGATCAAGGGGACATGAAAGAGGAGAAGGAAAGATAGAAAAAAGAAGAAGAAGAAGAAAAAAAAATGTCGCAAGAAGAAAAAGGAAAGAAAAGGAAACAGAAGATTAGTAGGAGAACATTGAAAATTCGTTTCTTTATCCTTTTTTTCTTCTCTTTTTTTCCTTCTTTCGTTGCGTTGCTTTCGCCATCGAAACACGTTCAGTGGCGCCAGTCAAAGTCGGCTTGGATCTATCGAGAGAAGAGGATGAAAATAAAATGGGTGGTAGTCAGGATGGGAAAGGAGGAGATGGAGGAGGAGATGTAGATGGAGAAGAAGGAGGGACATGGAAGGGGTAGTTCGCCAACGCGTCGCCTAGGGACACTTTGAAAGGGATATGACCTGGGGATCCCGCGGTGCTATGCTATGAAGTTACTCGAAATTACATCTGCATATTATTTCAATTTTGTAGATTGTTTAACTGCAGTAACTGCAAGGATACGCGAAACTCCAGTAGGGGCAAAGTTTTCTTAGGATAATCTCTTAGGTACTCCCACCCCCCCGCCCTCTCCTGCACCCACCCTCCGGGCCCCACGTCGTCCTAACTTCCTGCCGCATCTCATTGACTGTCGGAAGAAATTTGTTGCTTCCATCCACACGTCTTCGCAGCCACACTTTTCCTTCTCGTTTTTACGTAAACTCGTCTCTCTTTCCCTCATTCCACCTCCCTTATCTTCTATCCTCCCTATCCCACCATACTCTAGCCTACCTTATTCCATCCGTCCTTTCCTTTCCTTCCCTTTCTTACTTCTTCCTTTCTTCCATCCTCTTCTCCTCTCCCTTCTCCCGTTTCACCGCGACTTTTTCTTTTTCCTTTTCTTCTCTAACGTTAGCTGCCGGTTACGCGACTAAAATTAATTTACCGCGACCGCGGTCGTACTTCGCCAAGGAGCCGACAAAGTTCAACGATCCGTTAAGATAATAAATAAAAGAAAAGAACGATATATAACTTTTCTAGAATCCGATAGACGATACTCGATATCACTATCGATAGTTATATCCTCCGATTTGAAATTCTGTATTACCAGATAGAGATAGAGAGATAGATAGATAGAGAGAGAGTGAGAGAGAGAGAGAGAGAGAGAGAAGAGAGAGATGATATCGTAAAGGAAGAAGCTATGACCCGAAGAAAAAAGTATGAGTAATGTTCTTACGATTTTCCTTCTATCCCCTTGTACTTTGGCCGCGATAAACAGCCGATAGAGAAAGAGAGAGAGAGAGAGAGAGAGAGAGAGACAAATCGGAAACACGTAAATCAAGGCTAGATCGTCGGCCATCGTCATAATGGGCAATTTGGAAAAAGCTTTAAACGAACTGAAACGACTGTTATCGTGTTTTTGAGAGTTCGTCGGTTCTACCATTAAAATAGACAATTTTAAGTATTATTTCATTTCGTGTCGCATTTACGATCACAACTAATCTCTTCTAGGAAACAACTTCATTCGTATAATCGAGAAATAGAAAGAAGAAGAAAGAGAAAAAAAGATCATTAATATATATATATATATATATATATATATATATATATATATATATGTATAAATATATATACGTATATGTATATATTTAACAATTTTATTGATAACTCTAATTAGTATTATTTCAATGAGGATAAAATAATTTAATTAAGATTAAGAATTGTGTACGTTCAATAAATGGTAATATAGAATGACGTGTTTCGAGATTAATCGTCTCATGTCTCTTGGCATTTTGACCGGTATGTCAAGTCGACGAGGAGGAATAACTTGTGCAGCACCTTCGCCATTCTACGTTGTTGCTTTGAGGAAAGCAGCAACGAAGGGGAAGGTCGAGATGTTGCTAGGAAAGGAAGTTGGAATGGGGTGGGGGGTGGTTGAAGTAGGAGAGAGAGAGAGAGAGAGAGAGGGAGAGAGAGATCGTAGTAGAATGGAAAGGTTGGGGATAGCAGTGCGATGGGATGGGTGGTGGGGAGTTTGAGTAGACGAAGAGAGTGGGCAGCGCTGTGTCTCGTTTGTATCAATTTACCCCCGGGCACCCCTTACACCGACGAACTTGCTTCGGATTTAATCTAATGCCGCGTCGAGAAGGGTAATTCATTAAACAAAGATCCACGCTAGCCTGTTCCACCCTCGCCTTTTCTCTCTCTCTCTCTCTCTATGTGTGTGTGTGTGTGTACGTCTCTCTCTCTCTTTCTCTTTTATTCTTTATCTCTTTCTCTTTTTTACTCACTCGCTCGCTCACTCCATCTCCGTCTAACTCCCTTTTTAACGAAGATATCGACGATGACGTCGCCGCACTTGAGGTGGGGAGAGCACCAAAAGGTAAATAATTAAATCAGATGGGTCTGAAATTTTTGTTCGAGAAACTAAGTAAGAGAGGTTAGAGTTATATAGAAGCAACGTACTCGAATAGTGCCACTTAAAGGAGAGAAGAGAAGAGAAGAGAAGAGATGAGAAGAGAAGAGAAGAGAAAAGAAAAAAGAAAAGAAAAAGAGAAAAAGTTCGAAAAGGTAGTTTGAGATATTTCGAGTGGCTTGATATATAAAAGGAGGTCGAAAAAAAAAAGGATAGGGAGGGTAGGAAAGGAAAGGAGAAAGAAAAAAAAAAGAAAGAAGAAGAAGAAGAAGAAAAAAAAAAAAGAAAAGGAAAAAGAAAAAAGTGAAGGGTGATCGTGCCTATCCACCTAGCAAAGATTCAGGGCAAAAGAGTAAAGTGAGTGCGCAACGCACTTTGAAATGAAGAAAGTCGATGAATTCGACCGTGCACTAAGCTTTTCGCCCAAAAGACTAATTAGCTTTCGACTTAGGACTCTACATCGAATTCCCATGAAATACTATTGGGTAGTACAAAGAAGGAGATCTCGAAAAAGATATATACGAACTGAAGTCTTATTATCCAAGGGGAATAGATCGTTTCGCGTTTCTTGAGATTCACCAGGCGATTCTGGCTAACGATGCAGACGGTACTTTTCTATCTCTTTCTATCTCTATCTTTCTATTTTATTCTCTTCAATCTATCTATCTATCTATCTATCTTTTTCTATTATGTCTCTCTCTCTCTCTCTCTCTCTCTCCCACACCATGTATTTTCTTTTTCTACAACCAAGTTGAGAAATCGTCAAGATTAAATGGTAGATTACGATAGACATTTTCGTTTTAACGAAAGTTCAATGAACGTGACCGGTGATCGGTCCAAGCGATCGTGAAAGACCAGAAAACGATAATCGCCGATGATGTACGATTCAAATATAGAATTTCTCATAAATTATCGTGTCCAAGGATGTCGTCGTTCGATCGATAAAGTGCCAAAGCTTTGAATATATTAAAGTACCCTTCGAAACGTTTCAACGACGTCGCGCAAAGTTTGTCTCTTTTTTTCTTTTTTTTTTTTTTTTTTTTTTTTTTTTTTTTTACTATTATCGATAAGGATAAGAAAGAAAAAGGAGAGAAAAAAAAAAGGAAAGAAAAGAAAAAGCAAAAGAAAAAAAGAGTTAACTCTAAGGTATCTACTCTCATTGGGGCAAGGGAGGGAGGAGGGGAGGGTAATAAATGGATTAGTGGGGAAAAAAAAAGAAACGAAAATTGTTAGCGTATATATAACATGTAGATAAATATTTACATGTACGTAATATATAACAAACAAGTTAGAGATATTTTATAGGATTTTCGACAATTCGATTGTAATAACTTCGTGAAATGGAAGAACATGACCAACGATAAAAATCTATTGGATCTATCTAAAATTCTAATATCGGAACGATCGTGCTAACAGTCGTTGCTATTGCAATAAAGGAATTTAAAAGCCAGAAACGGATCTGAACACGTATGTACATATGTACGTACGACGACGTACTACACGGCACGTGGATATCACTGCGAAAACAAAATATTCCCTCTGAGTGGCTCGTTAAATTCCGAGGACGCTTCCAGTTCTACTAAAATTCGGCCGATAGATCAACCTAAACTTTCCGCACGTTCACGCCAGTAATTCTCGTTTCGTTCGAATGGTGTATCGTGTATAAATATATGTGTGTGTGTGGGTGGATGGGTGTGTGTATGTCTGTATGTGTGTATAGGAAATAACTGAGAAATAAAATGAAAGAGAGAGAGAGAGAGAGAGAGAGAGAGAGAGAGGGAGATGGAGATAGAGTGATAGAAAGAGAGATAATATGATCAAAAAGGTAGACTTCAAAAAGGTTGACGGATCATATCTTTTCGAAGAGAACCTGTTATAAAACAATAAAAAGAGTTACGTTTTATCGTCATACACATTTTCTCTCTCTCTCTCTCTCTCTCTTTCTCTTTCTTTATCCTTTTCTCTTTTCATCTGGGCAATGAAGAACAAGAAAATTTCGTCTTTCGTTTATTGCAAAGAAACGAAGTTTAAGAAGAGTTGAAGATAAGGTTTTACGAGGCAATCCGTGTACGACAAAATACTTTCAGGAGGTAGAAGGAAGTTAGATCGTTGGACGTTTGCTTTTGGTACCACAAATCGTTCCCTTCGTAAATCACTAACGAAATCGGACTTATCTGAGAACGAACCTAGGATTGTCGCAGTGGTAGGGAACTGGACGCACGAGGCTAGAGGTTCGATCTTTTGATGGGCAAGGATGGGGCCGGGGTCATGGAGGGGTCACAGTAAAGAGACGAACGTTCTTCCTTCGTATTATTCTCTTTTCGAAGAGCACATGGAAGATATCTTGGCCGAAAGGAAGACGTAGTAGACAAAATGGCGTTTGGTCCTAAAGGCAATCAAAGAGAAAGCGTACTGGTATCCATCCATCCATCCATCCATCCATCCGTCCGTTCGTCCGTCTGTCCGTTCATCGCTTTTCGCTCAACGAAAGGGCGTACATGTCTCGTCTTCTCTTCCTCCATCTCTCTCTCTCTCTCTTTGCTAACGCGGTCAGCATCATCCCCTTTTCGAATTCTTCACTGAACTTACTCTACCCTCTATACTCGCTTATATTGGGCGCACGTGACGAGGAGGCCCGCATATCTTTCCCCTCATAAAACAAACTTATCCACCCACCACGAATCGATCCATAGGAGATGCTTCACTTTCTCTTTCTCTTTCAATTTCTCTCTCTCTCTCTCTCTCTCTCTCTTTCTCTGCTTTCGTCTCTCTTCGTTCGTTTCGCTCCCTCGACGCAATCTTAATTTCTCATTCGTCTCGATCGTAGCCTTTCTCCTCCCACCCCTCCGCCGCTCTTTCCCTCTCTCTCATTCTCTCTTATTACTCCCTCCTTTGACGAGAAAAAAAAGAGGGTACTCGCGAATCGGCCACGGCTCCGGCAATTATGATAATATCTTGATCCGATAATGGAAGGAAGCGGGAATTGCAGTTGTGGGATCCTCCTCAGTGGGCCAATTGGTCGATTCCTCGAAGGGAAAAAGGAATAAGGAGGAAAGAAGGGCGTTGATTTTACGCTCGACGAAGCTGGTAGAAATCGGGGTACCTACCTACTTACTTACTTACTTTCATGTAATGGGGGAGAGGAAGAACGAAGATTTCGTGTTGAGCAGCGCCGTATCGACGACACAAAGAGTACCGACATAGTGGTAGCAGAAAAAGAAAAAGAGAGAAAGAAAGAAGTGAGAGAAAGAGAGAGAACACTGGAACATTATACTTCTCGTTTTTGACGCACTATCGTTGGCCCTTTGTTTATATTCCCAGGACGAAGGATATGTCGTGGTACGTAAAAGACGTTACGAGGACAAAAGATCCTTTACCCTTCGTATTCTCTCTTTCTTTCTTTTACTACTTCATCTTGCTCACTCTTTTCTTATTTCTTAATCTCCCTCTCTCTCTCTCTCTCTCTCTCTCTCTCACTCACTCAATCCCCTTTCCTAACTCTTTTTTTTTATCTGTCACGCTTTTCGACAAACTGTCGTCTACGTCCATTGAAATGGTTCAAAGCTAGCAAGCTGCCGCTTTGTACATAAGTATATCGTGTCGTAAGTGCCGTATCATTATGCCGCCGGGATAATGAACCTTCCAGGACGTTCCGGTGGTATAAGTAGCTTCCTATATTCTCTTGTATAATTCAACGAATCAAGGAAGGAAGTTCCTTAACCGTTGAATTTTCAACAATCTTTCTCTTGAAGATCTTATCGATTGAAATAATTCTCCTTCCTTTAATTTTATTTCGATATTTTCCTTCTTCTTCTTTTTTTTTTTTTTTTTTCTTTTTTTTCTCCTTTTAATCGAAATCATTTCTATCCGTTTAAAGATATTATCGCGATATTGATTGTGACCTGCATCATAACTTTGACTCAATTTAAACGACGTAAATTGATCGTTAATCAATATATTATAATAACGATTAGAAGACGCTCGTACTTATATATATATATATATTCGTACGTTCATTTTATCCTTACGTCTACATTATACGATTTCAAAGATACGTCGTAGGAAGATCGAAAGCGAATTTTGATTGTAATATCAATTTTGATTGCTCGCTTAGTGTCGACGGGAATTCAAAGGGAAGATTAATTAACGTGGAACCGTAGAGACCACCCTTCTCTCTCTCTCTCTCTCTCTCTCTCTCTTTCTCTCTCTCTCTCTCTCTGAATTATTTTATGCAGTTCTAGAGTGGTAGACTGACCAGAGGTATAACGTGCAGAGCACGTAATTTCCGAACGGAGGAAACCGTCTCTAATGCGTTCCGCACAGCTATTCAATTGCGAGAAACTAGATCTTCGTCGAAAATTATGTACGCGAATGAACGACTGAAGCGCAATCTCTCTCTCTTTCTCTCTCTCTCTCTCTCTCTCTCTCTCTCTCGTTCTCTCACTCTCTGTTTTCTCTTATTCCATGCAATCGACTTCATAGTAGATATTTACAAGGTAATCTTCATTTTGTAATAAGAACAAATCTTCAAACATTTCAAAATCAACGATCTCGATATCTCCTATTGTACTTACGAAAGGTACACACACACGCACATACACATAGACACACATACATATACACACGTGCATACATACGTAAACGTATACATACAATGGTATATATATATATATATATATGAACGTACATGTGTACACATGCATGAGTTCGTTACGAGTTAATTAAAGTTACTCGGGTGTCACTATTAATCTAGTAATTTCAACGTCATTTTTGTCGTAAACTTTCCCCCACGCTAATTACATGAATATTGATGAATTTTGGTCGAACCGTGTACCATACCGGCCGTCACCTTTGACCGCTCTCAAAGAGATTTGTTTATATTCGATGACGGGATAGGGGTGTTCGGAGATGTCCTCGGCCATCGGGGTGTCCCTCGTTAAAATTCAAGAGAATCGCGCCGAAAAATTGCGAGGGACACACCCGATAATTGTCGTGTATTTGCAATCCCTCATTTTTCTTTTCTATTTTGTTTTGTTTTCTTTTCTTTGCTTTTCTTTCTTTCTCTGTTTTTTTTTTTCCTTTTTTTGATTATTTTTCCTCCACGCTTTTGCCTCTCACCCATCCACCTTGCCACCCATCCACCCACTTTGCCGCTCGTTCCACTTTTTTTCTTTACTTTATTCTCGAACGTTGCACGAGACAAATTCATTCTTTCGTCTTCGCGTTAATCCGCCACATAAATATACGTTCTAATCCGTTATATACTCGCTTAGAGTTAATTGCAGTCTCTCTTTCGTTTGTTTACACAGATGGCGTTTGAAACGACACGATAAAAGTGTCAATGATAATCGTTATTGATTTATAAATATAAAATTCCATTTTGTCGAGGATATATTTTGCGAGGTGGATGAAAAAAAAAAAAAAAAAAGGTGTGTGCCCGTAAATTCGACGCAATCCGTTAGATTGTAACGTCGTTAAAATTGATACGACAAAAGGAAAAGAAAAAGATGATTAGGACGAAGAAGAAGAAAAAGGTATGAAGAAGAAGAAGAAGAAGAAGAAGAAGAAGAAGAAGAAGAAAAAAATGAGACGTCTCGTTTACTTTTTCTTTCTTTCATTTTCTTTCTTTCTCTCTTCCTTTCTTTCTTTTTCTCTTTTTGATTTTGTTTCTTCCTTTTTGTTTGTTCGTTTTTCTCTCTCTATTCTTTTTTTTTTCTTTTTTTTTTTTTTGTGAACGGCCCCCCCGCCCGTATATAAAAATATAAAAATGGATATCAATATGACAAGATCGATTTATGTATAATTTATGAGGAAGCATCGACCATCGAATATGCATTATTTATAACTACTATGAAAGCCAGACGGGCTAATCACGAACGACGAGAGGAGAAATCGTTCCGTTCGAGATCAAGCGGTGTGTGCCGGTCTTTTCGATAATAAGAACGAGAATACGAAGGAGAAAGAAAGAAAGACAGACATAGAAAGAGAGAAAGATAGAGAAAGATAAACTATCTCGAGTCACTTATTAAACACGTATACGTATGGTGTCTGGCTGTACTCTATGGTGGATATCATTAACCAGCGGTATTACGAATGTCACGGACTTTAACGGCCGGCACCTCGTTACCAGATAGAAATTAGTTATTTCAGGGTAATGAAGTGTCAAGCGAGAAATCGAAAAGGAATAAAGTCAGAGAGAGAGAGAGAGAGAGAGAGAGAGAGAGAGAGAGATACAGAAAGATATGACGGTGGTAATACCTAAGTTATTCAACGAGAGATACTTCGTTCGTTCGTATTAAAATGTCAGCTATTGCAGAGGAGGGATGTTTCTAATTACTAGATTGAATTTAATGCGGGTAGACGAATTAACCGCGTTGCATCAACGTTATGATTATATACCAAAAATGCTAGGGTCTTTTCCCTTAATAATCTCTCTTCGTTTCTCTTTTTTTCATTCTCTTTTTGGTTTCTCTCTGTTTCTCTCTCTCTCTCTCTCTCTCTCTCTCTCTTTTTCCTTTCTTTTTTTTTTCCTTTTCTTTTCTTTTCTTTTCTTTTTTTGGTCGAATAAAAGCCAGCTGAATTAGGAAGCTAGTAATATATCGTTAAGCATTAAAATACGCGAGATATTTTATTTCAAATGTATAACGTAAATATTAAAAATTAAAATGATAACATTTTAATATCGGAGGAAGAAAACACTTGTAACATTTCATAATAATTCTTTTTACGAATGAACAAATGTAAACGACGGAACGGAATATTCTTTCTTTTTTCTATATCTTTTTTTTTTCTTTTTCTTTTTGCCTCTTTTTCTCTCTCTCTCTTTCTCCCTATGTCTTATTCGAAATACGATGACTTTGTATTACGAAAGGAACATTTTCGTGTATTAACATCTGGTATCCAGGAAACGGCCGGATACACATGTTAAAGCCTGGTGGTAGTATAGTGTTGCGCATTATCCGGCTAGAACGCCAGGCGACAGATTTCCCGACGTGTCCACGGTTTCCTTCTCCTAAAGATGAATTACTGTGAGACACGAAGCGTAGCCGTGAGACATGTTGGATGGGGTGGCAAAGGGAGGGTGACAAGAGACAGAGAGAGAGAGAGAGAGAGAGAGAGAGAGAGAGAGACAGAGAAGACGTAACTTTATCAGCGTTTAGTTTATTCAATTTTGTAGTTGAAAGAAATGTAGAGGAAAAAAGGAAGAGTAAGAAGAAAAAGAAGAAAAAGAATAAAATGAAGAAGAAGAAGAAGAAGAAGAAGAAGAAGAATGAAAGTACGTAGTCTTAGAAATTGGAACGATCTCGTCACGTTTCGGTCTTAAGTTGCGGCTCACTTAGCGCATTTCGAATAATCCAACCACGTCTGGTCGAGTCTAGCGCGAAACGTCCAGCTATGATCCAAGAGGTAACATCCCTGAGGCGTCCTGTAAACGTCGCATCTGGGACATCTCAACAGGACGTGCCACGAACGAACCGCAACCCTCTACCTACGTGAACCCGCCTCTCGTAGTTCCCGGAGGCGTCGTTCCTTCCTCTTCCTCCTCATCGTTCTCAGGATTCGACGATCGCTCGGGACTTTCCTCTTTTACCCTACAACGACGACACAATCCTCCTCGGTATTTCCGCTTTCATCTCTGAAATCGACTTCTCTTTCTGCTTTTACTTCTTCATCCTACTCTTATTTCTCTTTCTATTTCTCCTCTTCCTTCTTTTCTTTCTCTTTCTCTTTTACCCAAAGGACAAGTGGAATAATTTAATTATTTTCCTTTTTCTATTCTTTTCTCTTTCTTTTTCTCTTTCTTTTTCTATTTCATTTTGTCGTTACGTTGCTTTTGCCTTTAACCTTCCAACTTTTCTTGTCATTTTCTTCAAATTATATACTTTAACGAGTCTATCATCGGAAAACAATATCTTCCATTAGTTCCGACAACCAAATCTTACTAAATATCATTGTGTTTTGTCAAGCTATGACATTTACCATGTTACCGTATATATATATATATATATATATATATATATATATATATATATATATATATATTAATATATATATATATATATTAAATTTTAAAACAATCAATGATGTTTATACGTTTATAAGCATTCCATCCCTTCCCTCTTCATTCCCTTTCTCGATTTAGAACACACCTTCTATTCTCTACGTTAATCACCTAAAGTATATACCGTTTAATGTTAACAACATTTATAATTAATTTATGGATTTGTTTTTTATTTTTTTTTTTTTCATTTATTATCCTGATTATCTGGTGTATCCATTATAACCATTATCACCCTATTGACAGTGAGAAATAATTATTAATAGCATGTACCTAATTCCAATGCGGAACGTGTCTCAAAGAATTGTTGAAGGAGGAAGGGAGTCTCTACATCGAAGGAGATTGTGCCAGAGGGTAGTTCTGGAAGGGTAGAGAGTAGAAGAAAGAGACGAAAGGGTCCTGGAAGATTGCCCGAGGTTATAACAAATGTGCGAGCGTAGCAAGGTCTTATGGATTCTTACGAACGTATAACGTATAACTTTCACAACGCCATAAGAGATTCTATAATAGTTTCATTCTTGCAACTGCCGGTTACGAGTATTATCTAAAAGATAATAAAGGAAGAAAGACGTATACGCGCGCACACATACACACACACAGAGAGAGAGAGAGAGAGAGAGAGAGAGAGACACATATAAAGAAAATAATATTTTAATATGAAATAATAATATTATAACGTGAAAATAAATTACATACGTTTTCATCGGAGATCATGAAATTAAGCTTGGATCTATTTAACGCCAATTTCCACTGTCATTACTGGCGCAAATAGATGGATGCATACAGGTAGCATCCTACTGAATTTGGTAAACCATGTCAGAGCGAGACAGTTCGTTTCACGCGCGATTTCGGTCGGTATCTGACACTTGTCTCTGGGATTCGCGACCGACACGTCGCTGAGACAAGGAAGACGAACAAGGTAGAGACAACGGGGGTAGAAACTTCAGGAAGACGAAGACGACTACGACGACAGAAGCAATCTCAAAGATTGCCCGTGGCTCGTAATTCTCTCTCTCTCTCTCTCTCTCTCTCTCTTGCTTTTACTTGTAGTCATAGAACGAGAACACATACAGAGAGAGAGAGAGAGAGAGAGAGAGAGAGAGAGAGAGAGAGAGAAGATTCGAGTGTAATCATGCTCGGTAGCTGGCGGCTTTCCCCGTCGAATATAATATCTCGCCGTTTCCACGCTTCGCCTGACAAATTCTCGCGCACTCGCACGGCACGGTGATAACGAACTCGTGCTGCACGATTGCCTTTGTCCGTGTAGGCATGTATTATATAAACCTATATATATATATATATATATATACATATATATAGATAGATATATTTATATATATATATATATATATGTGTAGATGCGTACCAACACATATATATTTACTTCACCTCTGTTCGTTTGTACCTCTATGTTATGTACGTAACAGAGAAAGAGAAAATTATGGGCTACTGGTGGATGAGAAAGAGACAGAAAGGGAAAGAGAGGTGGAGAGAGATGGAGAGAGAGAGAGAGAGAGAGAGAGAGAGAGAGAACGAGGATGATGGTTACTCGACAGAACAGAATTTGATAAAAGAGAAAGAGAGAAAGAGAGACAGAGACAGAGAGAGAAAGAGAAAGAGAGAGAGAGAGAGAGACAAAGAGGATTCAAGGACGAGTGTCCAGGTTCGCGCGTTTCCGCGCTGCGGCTAAACAACGGTAATTAAAACGTCGAGGTCCTGGCCCTATACCACTCCCGTTTGTTTGATATTTGCTCGGTGGCCGACGACAAACGCTACCAGGGACTCTTTTGCTCGCTGATGCACCGACTCTTCCCCCTTTCGATTGCACACGTTTGCAGGAAAGACACCCTTTACATACACACACACACACACTCTCTCTCTCTCTCTCTCTCTCTCTCTCTCTCTCTTACTTATACCCACTCATATTTTATTTCTAAAGTGCAACGTGCGTGTACACGAATCTAGTTTGCGTTAGGGTCGCGGAGAAACCGCGAGAGAAAATGGAAGGTGGGGAGGGTATAGAGAAATGTAGGGGTAGGGGTATGAAAGAGAAGTAGACAGATAGATAGATACATAGACGGATAGAGATAGAGATAGTGAATAAAATGGTGGGTAGGAGGGAGAAAGAGAGGGTGGAAAGGGAGAGGCAGAAGATAGAGAGGTAGTGAAAGGGTAACAGAGGGGAAAGGGGAATCCAACCACCATACGTTTCGTCCCACAGCTGTCGCCAAAGCCGATGTTACGACTGCACCAGTTTGTTCATTCGGCGTGTGCTGCGGAAGGTGGCTCTAATGAAAGGAGTTTATTAGGACGCGCCACGAGACGCGCCACCGAGAGTTAGAGGGACCCCCACCAGACGAGAAGGATTTGCATCCTTTATGCGTAATTTTCCTTCGATATTAGATTAGTCTCCCTTCGTCTCTCCTTCTTTCTCTCTCTCTCTCTCTCTCTCTCTCTCTCTCTCTCTCGTTTGCTCTCTCATACTCACTTCTTCTCTCCATCTTGCTTCACCGAGAGTTCCAACAGAACCTTCCTTCCTTCCTTCCTTCCTTCCTTCCTTCCTTCCTTCCTTCCTTCCTTCCTTCCTTCCCTCCTTCTTTCCTTCCTTACCCTTTCCCTGCTTATCCCATCCTCCCTTCTGTTTTATGAGAAAATAAAGCCGACCGTGGGCTCATTGTCTCGAAATTAGCCTGGTAAGGCTCGTCTACACCCCCATCACTTTTTCTTTCTCTCTCCCTCTCTCTCTCTCTCTCTCTCGCTCTCTTTTATTTTATTTTCTCTTACTTTCTCTCCTCTTTTGGTCGGTCCCTCATTCCCTTTCGCGAAAAGTTAACGCACCCAATACCACCCCTCCAAAATGTGGTCGAGATCGATCGATTCTCCGCTCCTAGGCTCTCGTACTCTCTTACTCGATGGTACTCGTTAATACGTTATCGAATTTCCTTGAAAATTACCTACGAAGCGACGAACGAACCCAGGCTCTTTCACCCCTCTACCGGGTTACGAAATCATTCGCTTTCAAAAGCTGTTCAGAAAACGGGCCAAATCAATTTCTAATGACGTATCTCGAACTAAAGAGAATCGAGTTAGTTTCATTCAATCAAAGTAGGAATTTAACTATTGCTTTTTTTTCTTTCCTCTTTAATCTATCCCCCTCCCTCTCTTTCTCTCTCTCTCTCTCTCTCTTTCTCTCTCTCCCTCTTTCTCTCTTTCTCTCTTTGTTTCATTGATATTGAGATGATCGTTTAGATTTAAGTTCTTGATAAAATGTATCAAAGGTAATTCGTAATCCACGTTAAAAGTTAAAGTTATTCAGAAAAAAATAAACAAAAAGAATGAGAGAGAGAGAGAGAGAGAGAGAGAGTGGGAGTTTTGAAATTGATTTTGAATCGATTTCAAAATCATATACAAGTACATTTCAAAGAGGCTAAGCTATCGCGTTTAGATTACTTGTGGTTGGTACAATCTAGAATTCTCGAAAATGGCTTTAGATTTGCTAGGTTAGAGAGTCCTCTAGCAGGTTTCGTGTTCGAGCCATTCGAGTTCGAGCTTTAAGTGCCGAGTTTAAGTTTGCTCGCTTTCTTGGATATGACGTATGTCGTAAAGCCGAAGCCTCAAGGAAATTGAGAGTCCCGCAATCGTTGATAGAGTTGCGTAAACTACACGAGCGAGAATTTGTCGAAAGATAAGCCAAAGTTCTTCGACTTCTCACTAAATGGCAATTGCTTTCTCTTCGTCCTTTCTCTCTCTCTCTCTCTCTCTCTCTCTATCTATCTATCTATCTATCTATCTATCTATCTATCTTCCTCGTTTCATTTACAAAATTTTTTGATTGAAACGAAAGAATTTATAGAATATTTTATAGACTATTTTTTTTCACTTTATCTTCTCGAAATATAATAAATTATTCTATCAACGATTTTTCAGTTTCAGTAAATACCGATGAAGTATATATATATATATATATATATATATATATATATATATTATATATTATATGGATACATCAAACGATGAAGGATCGATTTATGTTCACTTTAAATCATCGGAATCGCTTCGTAACTCTTATACAAGATTAATTAAAGTCCACACTAATTTTCAAGTTAACGTTGAAACAGAAAATGATTGAGATCGAATTCTGGCCAAGTTATTCTTTTTTTTCTTTTTTTTTTTTTTCTTTTTTTCTTTTTTTTCTTTTTTCCTAACGTGTTAAATGTAATAACGATTATTAAACGATTATCTTCATTAGTTTCAAAGACTTTTTCATAGGATTATATCGTCGAATCGATAAAAGTTAACCCTATTAAAAATTGTGATCCTCTTTATTTAACGTAGGTATTATTTTAATAATAGACGATGAGAAAGAGAGGAAAAGAAAGAGAAAGAGAGAGAGAGAGAGAGAGAAAAAGAGAGAGATGAAAATGAATTTTAATACTCAATCAATTCTATCGTTGATGCGATCATTTCTTAAGTCAAGTATGTAATGTAAATCGATATCGATGTAGTGTAGTTACATTAAACGATAATTGAAACATTTTTATACGACTTATAATATCGCGTAATAATAAAAACAGATCATTTTTGAAAATAATTCCATATATATTTCTTTGATATTATATGAATTGGATATGCGTTAGTAGGATATGCACTTTATTATGGTCATTCTTTAACAAAATAACAATCATATTGATATTATATATTCAGTCGATAAATTTCAAGTTTCAATGTTACGAGCAATTAACTATAAATATCTCTCTCTCTCTCTCTCTCTCTCTCTCTCTTTTTCATGAATTAACACATACATACAAACGCGCGCGCGTATATGAGCGTTCAAGTGTATAATCTGAATAAAACTTCACGTAAATTCGAAAAAGATGCTTCTGGTGCGGTACCGCAATTAATTTTAACGATGTTATTAACGTTAAATATTCAAAAATAGAGGTTGATCGATTATACAATATTATCAAACAATGTGTTGTAAAGTTATCATACCCATGGAATATATATATATATATTTTGTGTTAACTAGAAACTCGAAAATACATATATTTAACGATCGAGTATTTAAACATAAAAATCATGTATAATAATACACATGAATGTATTCTTTTTGTTTGTTCGTTTTGTTTTCTTGATTTCTTTTTCTCCTCCTACAAAGATCATTCATCGAAGAAATTTTGTAAAAATATTTGCACAGAGTGAGAATAAAAAAAAGAGAGAGAGAGAGAGAGAGAGAAAGAGAGAGAAGAAAAAAAGGAACGAGAAGAAACAAAAAAAAAAAAAAAAGATCCAAAACAAAAAAATTTGATTCGAAAAGAATCATCATCGATTGTTCCCGGTCTGTTCGCGAATTACGAAGATTGGAATGAGAAAAACCAGAGAAAGATAGATAGATAGATGGATAGAGAAAGAGAGAGAGAGAGAGAGAGAGAGAGAAAGAATAAGCATAAAAACGGAAACGACTGGCTCCAGTCAGCCGAGCGGACCGTCAATATCGCGAGAAGAGAATATTCGAAAAGCGATATGTGAGAGCTGACTATACACAGTGACTATATGAACAATAGCAACGTAGAAGCGTTCGCCATTGTACATCGATCGCGACGTATCGAAATCGGCTTGACATTTCCGTGTGGACGATCGGCTTGTCGCCAATGTTAAAAGCGATCATTTTTATATCGTTGACTTTTCGATCGAACGGACGAAGTGAAAAAAGGGAAACACAACAAAAAATCAAAAATGAAAGAAAAACAAAACACGAAACAGAACAAACGAACGAACAAACAAGTAAATAAAAAAAAAAAAAAAAAGCCAAAAGAAAAAGAAAAAAAAAAACAATAAAAACAGAAGAAATTTTTCTTATTGTCGCTTTTTATTGCTTTATTATTATTATTATTATTATTATTATTATTATTATTATTATTATTATTATTATTATTATTATTATTATTATTATTATTATTATTTTATTATTTCTTTTTTTTTTGCGCTTTTTTCTTCCTTCTTTTTTCTTTTTTTATCTTTCCTTCTCACTTTCTCTCTTTCGAGATTCATTCCTATATCAAACACAATCATTCTCCGGAGTATGGTGGAATCGCGATAAAACGCGATTAGTTTTGGGACCGGCAACAAAAGGTATACAACAAATTCTATTCTCGTTTTGTTCACGATTATAGTGTTTACTGGTGGTATACTACGAAAAGGGGTTCGGAAGAAGACTGTAGTAAAGGCGTTCACCGTACTCTACCTACCGCCATACGTATGTATATACACATACATACTTATATATATATATATATATTTCTTCGATGCACGTCGTTGATCCTCATTGTTGCATGGGTCACAATCAATTGAAAGAGCTCCGTGTGCGCTACGTTGAATGTCCACCGATATCAAGTTTCCGGTTAAACGTCGTTCAGGTCTTGCCGGTGCAGCATGAAAGAGCTGCTTTCTCTCTCTCTCTCTCTCTCTGTTCTCTGCTCTCTTGCTCTCTTGCTCTCTCTCTCTCTCTCTCTCTCTCTCACTCTTCCATGGTACCTATTGAAAAGCTCAGGTCGTGTCCATACTTACATTCGACGTGCGGTTCTATGCGACAGATTACCGATCTAAAGTGTCCCTATAGTGAAAAGAAGAAGAAAAAGAAGAAAAAAGAGCGAGAGAGAGAGAGAGAGAGAGAGAGAGCAAAGCTCAGCCTCTTCCCCCTTTCTTTTTCGTTCCTTTTTCTTCATATAACTGAATACAAAAAAGAGAGAGAGAGAGAGTGCTTCCTGTATTCCAACAACGCGATACTCATTGTCAGACCGATTTTAATTTGCTTCGTTTTTTTCTTTTTTATTTGTTTCCCTTTCGCAACTCTGAGACCAGACATTTGTCGTACTTACGTTACGGTATTATTATTATTATTATTATTATTATTATTATTATTATTATTATTATTATTATTATTATTACTAGCCTAACTCCAGACGTTTGTCCAAAAACTTTCTTGTCGTCTCGATGTTCCAAGAGATCGTGCGAAAAATCAATCCAAAGAATTGATTCTTTTTTAATTCGGTCTCCTTTTATCCTTTCTTTTTCTTCTTAACAATAGTTCGTATTATCTATCGTTGTCCAAAGATTTCAAAGAGTTTTGCGCACGATATAAGAATGAATCTACTCTTCGATAAGTGTTTTCTTCTTTCTTTGGTTCTTTACGGATTTCTCTTTTCTATGTCATGGTAGTAAAATCCGTTGTAAAGGGCAATTCGTTTTGGGCGTCATTTAAATTTCACGAACAATTAGACCTTGACGAATTGCATGGCGGCGATTGCCAAGGGAGAAGATATTCTCTCTCGGTCATTTTGAACCGCACGATCGAAATGATTTAAATTGAAGAAGAGAGAACGCGAGAACAAGATCGAGAGAAAGAGAGAGAAAGAGAGAGAGAGACAGTGTGTGTGTGTGTGTAAGAGAAAAGAAGAAGAAGACGAAGGAGAAAGAGAAGATGGAGAAAAAGAAGAAGAGAAAAGATACCCGGGGAGTGCTAGCAAGCAAAAACGTGCATTCCCCGAATCGATCTGAATTGCAGTAGATCGAATCGCCGGTATCGAGTAAAAAATGACTACGCCAGAAGCGATCTGCTAAAGATCTGTCCGTTTCTTGCCGGTTGAGTTCTAACAAGCTCCATTTTTCGTAGCAAATGGTACATCAATCATTCATGAAATGGTTTAATCGCTCGAGCGGCATTCAGAAATCGCGACTTTCACGGAATAACCCATCTCGTAATCTCGATCATATTCTCGACGAAACGACGTGGATGGATTATCTCCAATGTAAGCTCCTTTGATTCCTAATGTAATTCGTTTCGCGTTTCTTTTCATTTTTATCATTCAACGCATGATAATGGATGATGGAATATAATTTCAGAGGATGAACAAATTTAATATAGTTATAGTACTATCTAACATACGAGATTTCTTTTTTTTTTTTCTTTTTTTTTTTATACGAATTCTATGAATTGTCATATCGACGAGATGACAAAATTTATTTTTTATCCCTTTCTTTCTTTTTTTTATTTTTTTCCTCTTAAATAAAAATATTCCAATCATTAAGAATTCTATGATTATATTGGGAGATGACGAAATTTTTTCTTTCTTTTTTTTTCCTTGTTTCTTTCTTTTTCCCACCATCATAAAAATCAATCAAATTCTACAGAAAATCTTTTACGCGAAGAATAAATGTATCTCACATTTCTTGTTACCACTTAATATGACGGATGCAACATAATCTTATCCATCCTCGTGATTAGAGATGCTAAATACATATATGTACACACACACACACACACATATATATATATATATATATGGTATGTGCTAGGGAAGTTATCTACTTATATACATCTACGATATTAAGATATGTCTAATAATATTTATATTCTCAAAGAAATTTTATACAAAAAGAATAATAATGAATGAGCTTCCTGGCATTTATCTACATAATAATACAATAGATATGATATAATCATATTGAGAAAAAAAAAGAAAAATAAATAAAATAAAATAAAGGAAAAGAAACAAATAGTCCTTGAAGATGTAGATACGAACTATATAAAGCCAGGAATGCAAATCCATATGTTATACGATGTCGACCCTAGAATTCGAACGCTTATACGGAGAACTCTTAGAAAAGAGTACGGAAAAGGTAAGATGCGTTTATATATGTATGCATGTATGTATGCATGTATGCATGTATGTATGCGGATTTTGCATCTCTGGCGCCTTCCAACGACGTTTCGTGTTACATACCGTGTTCATTGATTTGTACAATATCTTTTCTACCTGTATCTGCTTATCGGTAAATCGACACATAAAAGGAATCGTGAACATAAAGTATGCCTTCGCACGTTCTACCTTATATGGAAATTAGCAGCCACTACAGGATGTATCGCTTAACGTGATCAGCAAGCATAGATCCTTCGTGAATGATTCTATGAGATAAAACAAAACAAAATAGAAAAGAAAATAGAAAAGAAAAAGAAGTTGATGGAAAAACGAAAAGAGAAATCTTTGTTTATATATATATATATATATATATGTATATGTGTGTGTGTGTGTATGTGTGTTTTTAAATATATTACCTCTGACGATCATGATATATAATAATTTATGATTATCCTATTAAAATAATATAATTTACAAATGATCGTCGTATATATATATATATATATATATATATATATATATATATCTTAATTAAAAAGATATATTTTAATTAAACGTTATTAATAAATATTCATTACTTATGTTTCGTTCGTTCTTAAATTTAATGACAATTGAATCATTGATCGTAACGATCAAAATGTTACAAATATATGACACGTGAGAAATGTTCATTATGGAAAATATAAGAAAAGAGTAAGAAAAAAAAAAAAAAAGAAAAGAAAAGAGAAGAATTACTTGTATTAATGTAGAATAATTTGATCGTCGTTTATCGACAACAATAAGTCAAAAAAGAAATTCAACGAAATGAGATACCACTTGATCATTCTCTTCGTCAACGCATAAATTATACGCCATAGAAATTTCCGGTAGCCATAATCGTCAGGCATGTAGTAACTCTCAAACTATTCGCTTTTATCGCTCCTTTGATCTAACGACGACCATGAAATACTACTATCTAATGTCGACAGAGAAAGAGAAAGAGAAAGAGAAAGATAGATAGATAGATAGATATATAGATAAATAGATAGATAGAGAGAGACAGAAAGAAGGAAAGAAATTAACATTCCAATGGTATCGCTAACGACTCATTCTTTGTAAATCTATTTTATCAGTACGATCGATTCTTACAAATCGCATCGATACTTTTCGACAGATCGAAAATCTTGTTAAACTTGTTGAAACGAAATGGGGGAAAAAAAAAAGAAAAAGAAAAAAAAAGAGGAAAAAAAAAAAGAAAAAGAAAAAGAGAGAGAAAGAAAAAAAGAAAACAAACAACGTTAATAGAATATCGCGATAAATAAATAAGAAACTTGAACTTCGTTAGTAGTTACAGCGTTAAATCGAAACTTCATTGCGACAGATTACATTTTCTCATTGTTTTTCTTTTTTCTTTTCTTCCTTCTTTCTTTCTTTCTTTCTGTCTCATTTTCCTTCTTTTTTTTCCTTTTTCTCTCTCTTTTTTTTTTTTTTTCTTTTTTTTTTCTTTCATTTCTCGTATAAAGAATCCCGTCAAAAGCACGTAGGTACTTACCTTATTCCTTTCGAAGAGAGAGAGAGAGAGAGAGAGAGAGAGAGAGAGAGAGAGAGGGAGGGAGGAAGAAAGAAAGAAAAAAAAATGAGAAGAAAAGGGAGAAGAAGAAGAAGAATAAAGGAGGTAAAGTGGAGAAAATTTGCGTTTACAGAGAAAATTTCGAAGGAAGCAAAGGGAAAGGAATAAAAAGGAAAGAGGCGGGAGAGAGAGAGAGTGAAAGAGAGAGAGAGAGAGAGAGAGAGAGAGAGAGAGAGAGAGGAGGGAGACACGGTAGGGGATATAAACTCTGCCAGCATTTTCGTCCTCGAATCGTTTCGTCCCTTTGTGAAGGGACCCTTTTGGAAAGAGAAGAGATCAGTTCGGAGACATCATGTAGTAGAAGGACCTTTAGTCGGTCCTTTTCGTAGGTAGTAAGTACTCGCCTAGTCTTCCAGAAGAACGTAGCCCAAGGCCTATATTAATATCCCACTTTCATGTCGCGTTTCCGTGAAATACGTTTTTCCCTCAATACGGCCTTTCTTTGCATACGTACACAAAACGTGAATCGACCGAGTAAACGGCTTGAAATTTATAAAACGATATAGAATAGAAACGAAAGAGAGAGAGAGAGAGAGAAAGAGAGAGAGAGAGAGAGGAAAACTGGACAAGAGAGAAACGGAAGAATCATACGAATAGGAAGGAGACATGGTTTTTTTTTTCTTTTCTTTTTTCTTTCCTTTTTTTTTCTTTTTTAATTCTTTTTTCTCTCTTTTTTTTTTTTTTTTTTTTTGTAGTAAATTTCAACTAACCGATTCTCGAAGGAGATCGTCGAAGATTTGTGATCCTTAAGGAAGGAGCAGCCACGTGCAACTCAATGAATCTCCTTAAGAAGTCTTCCTCTTCGTTCTATCCTTGGTGTTAGGAAGTACCAATCTCATTTGCGGCATCCTCTACTATCTCTCTCTCTCTCTCTCTCTCTCTCTCTCTTTCTCTCGTTTTTCTTTCCTCACCACTCTCAGAAAATCTCAGACGAAATACGATCGTTTTCAAGCTGACGCTTATTACTCCGCCCTTCTTCTTTTTTTTTTTTTTTATTTTTGTTTCGTTCAGTTTTGAAAATAATTATCGAAGCTTTAGAAATTCTACGAAATTCTACGGGACGAGTCTGAGACGTCGATCTGTTTTTCTTGGTTTTTTTCTTTTTTTTTTTTTTCTTTTTTTTTTTTTTAACGAACGAAAAACACTTTTCACATTGTGAAGCAAAGAAATGCATTATCGTACGAACGTTGTTACGTCGCCAACGTAATAAGATTTTGATCGGAATAACAGAGTTAGATAGGTCAGAAAATCAATTTAAAATAGTATTCGACGCACGTGTCGTAACTTACGCCTCGTACAAAAATCCTCGGTCTTCACTATAAAATTTCACGGAGATCGAGAAGTTATGGTTCGGTAACACGCCGATTTGTTTGTTTGTGGAAAACGAAAATTTACATTTCCCGGGAGCTTGATTTGAATAATTCCGGGACGTGTAGGGACAGTGAAAGCGAAAGAGACAAACAGACAGAGAAAGAGAGAGAGAGAGAGAGAGAAAGAGAAAGAGAGAAAGAGAAAGAGAGAGAGAGAGAGATAGTGAGAGAGAAGAAGATAAAGATATAGAAGAAAATGAAGGACGATGCGTATCTGACTGTTGGATATCCATGCACGAACACGATATTCGTTTTATGCATTTTTCTTTGGTGACATTCTGGCAGGTAGACGCGAATACAGACCGGACCAACTGTCTACCCGATGGCCTTTTATATGGCAAAAAGTAATGGACAACGGAGACCTATATTTGTCTATTTCGTCGAGATTTCTCGATGTCGACAAAATTCCTCACTCCTTTTCTATACCAACAACAAGGAAGAGAACGTTCGGAATAGCCCGCCGGAAAAATCCCAACGTAAATCAAATCGTTGTAAAGCAAGCGTGCCACTCCATGACGGATTATATTTTGCATCGGTCTGCTTTGAAAATGTTTACAACGCCAGAAACGGTATCCTGGTGTAGATATATATATATGTATATATATATATGTATATATATGTATGGTGGAAGTAGAGAGGCGTGGAAAACGATCGAAAGCCAGGAGAGTGCTTCTCTCTTTTTCTTTTTTCCTTCTCTGTCTCTCTCTCTCTTTCTCTCTCTCTCTCTCTCTCTCTCTCGTTTTATCTATCTATCTTTCCATCTGTCTATCTCTCTTTCTCATAAGCACGTCGCTTACGAAAAGATTTACGAGTCATACCTTAACCATTTGGTATATATCTATCCTTGATACTACGTACTACGTACATACATACCATCCATCTATATATGCATCCATTCATACATGCATCCATTCATACATGCATACATACATATATACGTCTATGTATGCGTGAAGTGGTCAAATTCTCTCACCGTTTCCTTTTTCCACAACGTTCCGAAAATTCCAACTTCTTGCTTTGCTCGTGCAGTCTAGTAAGCGTTTGCCAATGCAACTCTCTCTCTCTCTCTCTCTCTCTCTCTCTCTCTCTTTCTCTTTCTCTCTCTCTCTCTCTCTCTTTTCCTGTCCGATGTAACTTCGAAAAAAGAAAGAATAAAAAAATAAAAAAAAGAGAAAAAGAAAAGGAAAAGAGGAACAAAACGAAAGCAAAAGAGAAAAAGAAACAAGAAAAAAGAAAAGAGAAAAAAAAGGAAAACAATCCGAGAACCTTCGAAAACTCATCGTTGGTAGATACGTTACCGTAGAGCAAGTTACCATACGACAGACCAATACATAACCATGACACGGAAGGTTTCACGAAATAGATGTTTATTTGCCGATGTTGGGTAAATAGCCTGTACGTGTACTTATTCACTGCACTCAACAAATACCTAAGACAAACATAAAATACATTAAACGATTTCTCCTTTCTTTTTTGTTTTATCCTCTTTTTTCTTTTCTTTTTTTGTATTTCTTTTGCCTTTTTTCTTTTCTATTTCTTTTTTTTTTCTTGTTTATTTTTCTCTTTACTCTCTCTCTCTCTCTCTCTCTCTCTCTCTCTCTCTCTCTCTTTCTCTCTTTCTCTGTTTTTTATTGACAACCAAGATAATCGAATTAACGATGATATCGGACCGTCTTTCTATCTCGTTTTTTTCTCTCTCTCTCTCTCTCTCTCTTTTTCTTCTTTTCTCCTTTCTCTACTTTAAAAAGCATGGATGCCGAGAATTCGATAAATTTCACATGGAAACTTTCCATCTGATTTCCTCTTTTACTTTTTCCTCTAACTAGTTTTCTGACTGGTCTCTCGAATGTTCGAGACAATTTCCAAGGAAGATCGACGTTATACATATACATACATATACATACATACATACATATATATATATATATATATGTGTGTGTGTGTGTATATGTATGTATGTATTGATCAAGAGGAAGGAAAAGATCTTGTTCGATATCTCGTGATTTTCAATG
This sequence comes from Vespa mandarinia, assembly GCF_050613455.1. Taxonomy (NCBI): domain Eukaryota; kingdom Metazoa; phylum Arthropoda; class Insecta; order Hymenoptera; family Vespidae; genus Vespa; species Vespa mandarinia. The sequence continues at coordinate 1,851,683 of NC_140811.1, forward strand.
GAGGTACTTTTTACAAAAGTACCTCCAACGGAGGACTTTTATAAAGGATTTTCGATAGGTGATATTTATACGTTCGATTTTCTATCGAAGTGCTTTAGTAATCGCGGGACCATCGAGAACGCGAGGCAAATCGATCCGTTTGATACCTTCTGTCGTTTAATCACCACCGACCACCCTGCTCCACGAATCCGTCGCATCTCCTTCGTCGGCCTCCGAGAGCCCAATTAATCCCTCCCACTCCATTAAATTCTTACTCCTACATTTAATTAAAACTTCTTTTTTTCTCACAATTTCTAACTGGCCAGCTTCAAGATCGTCCACTGTAGCTCGAAAAAATAAAAGATAGATAGAAAGAGAGAGATATAGATAGATAGATAGATAGATAGATAGATAGATAGAGAGAGAGAGAGAGAGAGAGAGAGAGAGAGAGAAAAGAGATATGACTTCTTTTAACGTTACCATGTGAAATTAACCATGACTTTGACCAAAATATTTTTTCTATTCTTTTCCTTTTCACTTGTTTTCTTTATCCTTTTTTCAAACGGACGACGTCAAAGTTTTATCAATGTTCTTAAATTATACGAATATCAATTAAATAAAGCTTGAATCATTTAAAGATCTCTAAACATTTCTATCTTATATTGTTGATATTTCAGTAGGAAAGAGAAACGATTCTATTTATCTATCTATCTATCTATCTATCTATCTATCTATCTATCTATCTATCTATCGTCTATACGAATGGTTAAGGATTTATGATGGAAAAGCTGAAGTAAATCGAACCTCCGGTAGAAGTCGAAAGATCTTAAAGTCTCGAAGGTACTCCGAGTGACTGGAGACTCTCGAAAGTCTTCGGTAATCCCCTTCACGTGGAAGTCATGAAATTTTAGCAATACTCGAAGACGACGTGTACTTCTTTTCTTTCTTATTTGTCTCTCTCTCTCTCTCTCTCTCTCTCTCTCTCTCTCTCTCTTTCTCTGTGTCTGTCTGTCTGTCTGTTTGTCTGTTTATCTGTCTGCCTTTTCTTTTTCGTATTGCAAAAATAACGCGACCGATAGGACAGGCGTTATCCTCCAACGAATAGCTTATCTCTTAAAAAACATTTCTACGAGGAACAGACTTGCTACCTGTTTTATTTATGATCCTTAAACAACGAAGTATCACCGGGCGTGCGGAGATTAAATGATGTACGATCGAAACGTTACTACATTATGGATGAGAAAGGCTAAAAAGGAAAGAAAACCGAAATAACGTCATGGGAATTTAGGCGTTGGAGTTGGGGGGGGGGGTGTGGGGGTGTGGGGAGAAGGGATGGGATGGACTAAACGTAATTATAATATATTTATTTGTGTCCGATAATTCACAATTTTCTTGGACGGACTAAAACTCGGCACGGTTTTAGATAAGACTTTCGTATGCGATAGAGAGAAAGAAAGAAAGAGAAAGAGAAAGAGAAAGAGAGAGAGAGAGAAAGAGAGAGAGAGAAATAAAAAAGAGAGAGTGAGTGTAAAAAGATTTCTTCTTGTCTCACGCATTAACCTCACCTCCCCCCCCCCCGCCGCTCCCCTCCACTTCCCTAATATTTCCTTCCCTTTTCTCTCTTATATTCATTAAAACGTTTCGCGTCACTGTTGGTATTTCGATTCATAATTCTCGTCGGTTAATTCGAAAGACGTCACGGATGAGATACCCCTTGAATTGAGTCGAGTCGAAAGTTGCTCACTTTTCGTCGGCACCTTTCTCTACCCAAGCAATCTTTACTCCATTTCCCAAATTAACGTTCGTTCAAGACGAACAGGACTGTTTTCTATCTCTTTTTTCCTACGTTATATATATATATATATATATATATATATATATATATATATAATCCTTTTTCCTGTTTTTTTTTGCTCGTCGATGAGGGATGACAAGCGGGACCGACGTGATCGCTTAAAAGTTAATCGAAAGCATTCTTTTATGAGAAGTCTTCTTTTAGATAAAATGAGATGGAGAGAGAGCTAGAGAGAGCGAGAGAGAGAGAGAGAGAGAGAGAGAGAGAGAGAGATGAAGGGTAAGTTCCTTGAAGTAAAAGAAAAAAAGAAAGAGAAAGAGAGAGAGAGGAAGAGAGGAAGAGAGACATTCGCGGTACTTTGTGCAAGTTCGGCAATCGAAACGCGATGTAAGACTCTGCCCCTTTTTTCTCGAAGGTATATTTTCTGCAAGGAGGGGACGTCCCTCTCTCTCTCTCTCCTTTTATCTTACACGAGAGTCGACGATGTATATGTAGTATACGCTCTCAGCGACTAAAGGGGAAAAAAGAAGAAAGAAAAGGAGAAAGAGGCGAGTCGAGAGACAGGTGCATCCTTCTCGGTGCAAGGTGTGAGAGATCGCACCCATCTTCCATTTCTCTCTTCCTTTTCTTTCTCTCTCTTTTTCTCTCTTTCTCTTTCTCTCTCTCTCTCTCTCTTTTTCTCTCCCTTTCTTTCTTTCTTTCTCTCTGATATTCTCCGTTCTTTATTTTGATATTAGCATATCTTTGAATATTCTAATTATCTACTAGGTATATTAAAATACATACAGCGATGACACTATCTATTCTAATTATCTTTATCACATAGTCAGTAACTTTCATTCACAATCATTTCTATACTACCCATCTATCTATTTTCTATCTCTCTCTCTCTCTCTCTCTCTCTCTCTATCTCTCTCATTTTTTTTCTTACTTTTTTATATTTAATTTCATTCTATAATTCATCATTGTAAAGATTCATTCGAGTGTACTGAAGTCATTATCGCGTTAATAATTGTTATATAATAACGTTGATATTTTATCTAAATTATCGAGGTTTTTCATGAAAAATAAGAAGAAAAACAAGATCATGTTTCTCACTTTTTTTCTCTCCCTCTCTCACTCTCTCTCTCTCTCTCTCTCTCTCTCTCTATATATATATATATATATATCTCTATCTCTATCTCAATCTCTGTCTCTGTCTTTGTCTCCGTCTCTCTTTCTCTGACCTTTCAGCTGCACTTCTATGCACTCGGTCTTCCGCGGCAGTAATCAGACGAAGGGACACCACGAAAAGGGACACGCAAGTGCCGTGCGCTTTTGTGTTAGTGCTGCCACTCGGTGGTAGGGGAAGAAACGATCGGACGGCACCACTGCCGTTGCCGCTGCCACAGCCGCCGCCGCCGCCACCGCCGCCGCCGCTGCCGCCGCCGCCGCCGCCGCCGCCGCCGCCGTAGCCGCCGTTCTTGCCGCCGACGCTGCTTTGCTCTCTCGACGAGTTAGACGCTGTGGAGATCCATCTCGTCAGTTGCGCGGCGGACAGCGTTGAGAGAGTATTGCGGTTCGCGAGTGATGCAGAACGAAAGGAGGTAGTCAGCTTTCCAACTTCTTACGTTTGCATTATACCTTATAACATTTATTATTTATTTTTATATTTTTAATGTGAATACAATTTACGTTTATAGATATTACACGTGTTTATTTATAAATTAAATTAAAAATTAAAATAAGAGAAATTGAAATATAATTTCTCATGAGATAAAATAAACATTAATAATGATGAAAATGTCATGGTGTTGGTGGACGAAGGTTTCATTGAACCGTTAACGAAGACAGGAAAGAGGGACATGAACAAGCTTGATAGCTTGTAGAGGAAAAAAAGATAGTTGGAAAAGAGAGAGAGAGAGAGAGAGAGAGAGAGAGAGAGAGAGAGAAAGAGAGAGAGAGAGAAGTAGATGGGTGCTGTGGTATTAACAAAGGGAGAAGAGCAGAGAACCGATCGTCGTTAGTTCCGATCGAACAAGAACTCTTTTTATCGTGCTTTTTTTCCGCGCGTGATTCTACAGCGGCGCGGCGACGTTGGTAGCCAACGAATGGATCGGTTGCGGTGAAGAAGGAGATTGCTGATGATCCAGTAGCGTGCGCGCGCGTGCTCTTACTCTCTTTCTCTCTCTTTCTCTCTCCCTGTCTTTTTCTTTCTGTACTTGAGATAGAAAGAGAGCGTACGAGCAAGTGCGATCCACCGGAAGTGTAAACAATCTCCACGGTAGGCACGCCTGGGCGCATCTTGCCTCGCCTAGGATCGTCGCCGCCGCTGCTGCCGTCGTCGTCGTCGTCGTCATCGTCGTCGTCGTCGTCGTCGTCGTCGTCGTCGTCGTTGTAGTTGTAGTTGTAGTTTTAGTTGTAGTTGTCGTTATCGTGCTCGGTGCATGGGCGTTCGCGCGTTCACGAACGGAGGAGGAAGAAGAAGAAGAAAGGAAAGAGCCTCGGCTCGAACATGACTCGGTCGGCGATCCTCGTCGTGTGATGAGACGAGGAGTGCCCGTTGGAGAGGGCAGGGACTACGACATCAGTACCGACCTAGGAAGAAGAAGAAGAAGAAGAAGAAGAGGAGGAGGAGGAGGAGAAGGAGGAGGAGGAGAAGGAAGAGGAGGAGAAGTAGGAGGAAGGGAAAAAAAGATAAGGACGGAAAAGGAGAAGAAAAAGAAGAAGAAGAAGGAGTCGTCGCAAAGATGCGTGGAATATCTCAGGGCTGCTGCCAGCAGCATTACTACTACCACTACTACTATTACTATTATCTCGTCTTGGCTATAGTACTATGCTGCCAGCGGTACCACGTGCTCGCCGTGACCAGCGAGCTGCCGCCCAGACTCGACATTCCCGAGCATTGTTCTTGGGATTCAAGGCAGGACGGAGCTCTTACTTGCATTCATCGTTATCCAAGCAACGACTCCTTCCGAACGAATTTCTCTCAGGCAACGAGCGAGTACGTGACCTCAGTTAACGTACTATGCGAGGACACCGAGCCCGAGTCGATGTTCGATCCCGCCCTCGAGGGCGGCGTCCTCAATGTCGACGGGCTCTTACATTTATGGCGACTTCGTTCATTAAAATTGATCGGATGCAAGCTCCTACATTGGCCGGCAAAGATTCTCGGTGGTTTGCGAGATTTACGGAATCTAACCGTTAGAACTTCGATCGGACGAAAGACAAAGTATAGCTTGGAATTGGAGAGTGGTGCCTTCGATTCTACGCCGCAGATCGAGAAGATGGATCTATCGTCTAATAACATTTGGCAAATACCGGAACATTTGTTCTGCCCCTTGACGAACCTGGTAACGCTCAACGTCTCTTGGAATATGTTGAAGGATATCGCGGAATTGGGATTTAGGGACGTTAACGAGAGATACTCGAACCGTCAGCACGAATCAACACCCACGCCCTTTCCCTGCTCCCTCGACATGCAATCATTGGACACCTCGAACAATCAGATATCCGTACTCCCAGCTTACGGGTTCTCCTCGTTGAAACGTCTAAGGATTCTCAATCTGTCGAATAACGCGATCTCCATGGTGGCAGATGAAGCGCTTCACGGTTTGAGATCTCTCGAGACCTTCGATCTGTCCGGCAACCGAATCGTTGCTCTACCGACGGAGATGTTCCGGGACGCTACCAAATCCCTGAAGGAATTGAGATTACAAAATAATTCCATCAGCGTTCTATCGCCTGGTCTCGTAGCCGATATGAATCAGCTCGTTGCTCTCGACTTGTCGAGGAACGTACTTACCAGTTCCTGGCTCAATTCCGCCACTTTTTCCGGTTTGATTCGTTTGGTCCTTTTAAATTTATCATACAATCGTATTACCAGGCTCGATCCGGAACTATTCAAGGATCTCTATACGTTACAAATCTTGAATCTACAGCACAACGAAATCGAGACAATACCGGCCGACACCTTTTCACCGATGAGCAATCTTCACACCCTCGAACTGACGCACAATCGGTTGACCTATTTGGACGCCTATTCCCTCAACGGCTTGTATGCTCTCTCTCTTCTCGCGTTGGACTCAAATATGCTCGAGGGAATACATCCTGACGCTTTCAGGAACTGCTCGAGCATGCAGGATCTTAATCTCTCTGGTAACAACTTGGACAACGTGCCGGTCGCGCTAAAGGACATGCGAATGCTGAAGACTCTCGATCTCGGTGAAAATCAAATTAGAAGTCTCGGTAAGCCTGGCTTCCGCGGTATGTCGAGTCTCTACGGGCTGAGAATGATCGGTAACGAGATCACGAACGTCACGTGCGAGGATCTTACGGAGCTACCGGCCCTCCAGATTCTGAATTTGGCTAGGAATAGGATCGAGTTCGTCGAGGACGGCGTGTTCTCGGCGAATCCGGCGTTACAGGCGATTCGCCTCGACTCGAACTTGCTCCAGGACGTGTCCTCGATATTCGCGGGTGCGCCTGGTCTACTGTGGCTTAACATGTCCGACAACATGATCGCGAACTTCGACTACAAGTATTTGCCGGAGAAGTTACAGTGGATGGATCTTCATAAAAATCTTATCGCGGATCTCGGAGTAGCACCATCGGGTATGAAATTGCAAACCCTCGATGTTTCGTTCAACCAACTTACGAGGATACATTCGAGCTCGATACCAGATTCCATCGAGTTGCTCTTCGTAAACGATAATCTTATACATACGGTAGAACCGCAGACATTTTTTGGTAAGACCAATCTAACCAGGGTAGATCTTTACGCGAATCAAATCGTCAAGATGAATCTATCCGCTCTCCAGTTAACCCAAGTACCCATACCAAGGCAACTTCCAGAATTTTACATCGGCGGAAATCCCTTTATATGCGACTGCACGACCGAGTGGTTGCAACGAATCAATACCCTACCGCTTAGACAACATCCCAGAGTGATGGATCTCGAGTCGGTTTATTGCCGATTACCGTACGATCGTCGCAAGTCCTTTATACCGTTGCTCGAGGCAAAGCCCTCGCAATTTCTCTGCACTTATAAGGCGCACTGCTTCGCCCTCTGTCATTGTTGCGACTTCGACGCTTGCGATTGCGAGATGACGTGCCCGACGAATTGCACGTGCTACCACGATCAGTCTTGGTCGGCTAACGTCGTCGATTGTTCGAGCTCCGGTTACAAGATTTTACCTGGTCGATTACCGATGGACGCCACGGAGGTCTACTTGGACGGGAACAACTTTGGAGAGCTTAACTCGCACTCGTTCATTGGCCGTAAGAATCTCGAGATATTGTACGCGAACGACAGCAACATCATTGCGATTCGTAATCACACGTTCAGCGGTCTGAAGAGATTACTGGTGCTCCATCTGGAAAACAACAAGATAAGCGTGCTCAACGGCGTGGAATTGATGCCGTTGGAGAATTTAAAGGAACTCTACTTGCAGAACAATCTTTTGACGTATATCGACAACGGCACGTTCCTGCCGTTACGTCAGTTGGAAGTACTAAGATTGGAAAAGAATCGTCTTGGTACCTTTGCCCTCTGGCAACTCGGTCAGAATCCATATTTGGTGGACGTCGGTTTATCGAGCAATCCCTGGAGCTGCGAGTGTTCTTACCTGGAACGTGCTCGCGAGTGGATGTCACGGAATCGCGAGAAGATCGTCGACTGGCCAAGCGTTAGCTGTTCCCTTGGTATACCGATTACTTTGCCGGCGAATGGATCGGCCATAAATTGCGCGGCATTAACCGGCGACGGGACAAACACGGCGATCGAGACGCGGCCGCTCGAGACTTATCTGCCGCTATTGCTCGCCAGCGCTTTACTGATCTTCGCTATGGTCGCCTTAGTCTGTGGGGCTTTCAGGCATCGCCGTACGCTGAGGACATGGGCAGCAAGTAGATGCGGGTTACGTGCTTGCTACAAGACCGCGGCTTTTGAGGATCAGGAGAAACCGTTCGACGCCTATATCTCTTATTCGGCGGTAGACGAGGCCTTCGTTTCTACGATCCTCGTTCCTGGCCTCGAGAGCTCCTATCGATTGTGCCTCCACTATCGGGATCTAGGTGCCGGCAGCAACGTAGCCGATGCCGTAGCCGAGGCTGCCGACTCGTCACGGCGCACCATTCTCGTATTATCGAAGAACTTTTTGCACGGCGAGTGGGCAAGATTCGAGTTCAAGGCGGCCCTAAGGGACGCCCTCAAAGGGAAGGGTCGCTCGGTGATATTGCTCCTGGTCGGCGGTGTTTGCCCCCGCGATCTAGATGCCGATCTCAAAAAGAGAATCTCCTCGCACACCGTCCTGGTATGGGGAGACAAGTTGTTTTGGCAGAAGCTAAGGTTCGCCATGCCGGACGTCTCTCCGGTTCCTGTTTTGGAGAGACCCCTGCCGCTACCACCGCCACCCCCACCGCCGCCCTTACCACTGCCACTTACTTTGCCCTCGGCGCACCATCAATGGACGTAGACCAGTCGCCGCCACCGTTGCCGCCACCGTCGTCCTCCTTCTCTTAGGTAAGCTCTCTCCCCACCACCCTTTCGACCTTTCTCTTCCTC
>NC_140811.1:1865000-1867500 GCF_050613455.1 Vespa mandarinia
ACACGTAGTAGACGTAGTTACGTGTGATATACATAGATACATGGCCGAGGGAATAGATGTTGTCGGTATGGATGAGATCGGTTCTTTATAAACGTAACGCAAATGGATATGCTCTGTAAGCTGCCTCAGGGAACTCTGTTCTCTGTAGAAAGAAAGCATCATCGCGTTTGCAGATGTGAGAGAAACGATCTCTCTCTCTCTCTCTCTCTCTCTCTTTCTCTCTTGCTTGCTCGTATATTCTTCTTCTTCTTCCTCTCTCTTTCTCTTTCTCTCTCTTTTTGCCGAGTATATCACGTGATTTATCAGACGACCACCGATAAGTCGGCTCGAGAAACCGGAACTCGTTGCTCTGCCAGAGAGAAGAGAATCCTGTTCTATCTCTTAGTGTTAGTTGGAAAACCGGGCGACGATGATGATGAGAACAGGAGGTGGAGCGAGTGTCAATAGGGTTTCGTATCCAGCCTCTGGCGATGCGAAGAAATGGATCGTCACGAGGATAAAGGAACGAACTTGTGGAAGAGATAAAGATAGAGAGAAAGAAAGAGAGAGAGAGAGAGAGAGAGAGAGAGAGAAAGAGGAAGTGAGCTCAGCTGCTTTCTTCTCTCTTTAGACGAGACAGCTCTGTCGTTTTTAGGTATTAAAGATCGAAAGAAGGGTGACATCAACGTGTTTGATTATCCACGCAATAAGAGAAAAAAAGAAAAAGAGAGAGAGAGAGAGAGAGAGAGAGAGGGAGAGAGAATTCAAAGAAGCAAGATCCTAGCTTAGACGTTTGTCAAACGTCCTTTCGTAGATTGGTATTAAAGTAATCCGCGGTATCGTGAAAAATGTAAGAAGATTTAAGCGCACGATCTACGGTGTCCACGACGAGACTATACTATGAGTAAAGAAAGACAGAGTGAAAGAAAATGAAAGAGAAGAAGAAGAAAAAAGGGAGAGGGAGAGCGAGAGAGAATGAGAGAGAGAGAGAGAGAGAGAGTAACGAGCTAAGCGGGTAAATGAAAATGTACAGCTCGCGTGGGAGATTAGAGAGTTAGAGAGATGCTAGTGAGAAAGATTACCTTTGGGTTCCATCGATCGAGCGATCTTTCTTTTTCTTCTTCTTTATTTTCTTTTTAATTTTTTTGTTCTTTTCTCTCCAACCCTCTCCTCTTTCCAAAACCCTACCGACAGGTAGGGTTATGTTAAAATTACTTTCGTCGAGTTGAAACTAGACATCTTAGTTTCATCTTTTTCTCTCTTCCTCTCTCTCTCTCTCTCTCTCTCGCTCTCTCTTCTTGCTTCTACTTTTTAAGGTAAATTCAAAACTGCCGAAATGACTTTCGACGAGAACGTTAATGAAAGTCTACTTAACGTAAAGGGATTTCTCTCTCTCTCTCTCTCTCTTTCTCTATGTATCTATCTATCTGTGTATCTATCTAACCATCTATCCCTTTGGACCTCGTTCACCCTTCAAGGGATACTTTGCCCAAAGGCTTCAACGAAAGCTGCTCTTTACGCCTCATCCATCGGTTCTTCCTTCTTCGAACCCCGAACCAAGAAATTTCTGTTATAACCGGCGACGGGTGAAAGTGGTAGTCGCGCTAATGGCCAACGAAAGGTTCTCCTCTCTCTCTCTCTCTCTCTCTCTCTCTCTCTCTCTCTCTCATCTTCCTCGCGGAAGGGACTCTTCACCTGACCGGATACTACGGACTTTCTTAATGTCTGTCGGCGGACACAGGTAAAACGTCCGAACGGTTAATATATCTACCTGTGCCTGGCTCCTGCTCCCGTCTCTGAGTTACAATTCCTCGTGAACGACTGAGAGATGACGATGACGATGACGATGACGATGACGAAGACGAAGATGAAGATGAAGATGAAGACGACGACGACAAATGACTTTTTCTTTCTCCTTCTCTGATGCTCTCTCCCTCTCTCTCTCTCTCTCTCTCTTTCTGTCTTCTTTTTATTCTTCTTCTTCTTATATTCCCTTTTCTTATATTCTCTCTCTCTCTCTCTCTCTCTCTCTCTCTTTCTTTTTTTCTTTTCTTTAATACCTTTCGTCTTTGTCCTGCTCTCGACCTTGCATTTTCTGCAGGCGCTCGGCGAAGAAATTAAAAAGAGATTTGTACGCTTCGTGGCTACCACCAGCACCCCTCCTCCTCCCCCTACTCCCACTCGCCTCCCCCCCATCCTTCGTCCTTTTTTTACCGGTACCCTTTCTAATGGACGGCCATTTCGTTATGGTATGCATAATTTTAAAAGCGGACCTATTACGTCCGATGCCTATCTCTCTCTCCTCCCCTCTCTCTCTCTCTCTCTCTCGCTTTCTTACTTTTTTCCTATCTTCTCTAATCGTTAAAACGCGCGCTGGGCCATTTGCGGTGCTCGGATTTTTACTTCTCCCACTCTCTCTCTCTCTCTCTCTCTCCCCCTCCCCCTCCCCCACCCTCACTTTTTTTCTTTCTTTCTTTCTTCCTTTCATTTCGTTTCTCCGGCAGTACGCAAAAAGTCGGCT
>NC_140811.1:1870000-1895000 GCF_050613455.1 Vespa mandarinia
CACCTCAGATAGGAAGAGGGTTTGAGGTTCACGCGTTAGACCATTTCTCTTTTCACCGTCTCTCTCTTTCTCTCTTATATATTCGAACGTTCTTTCTTTCTTTCTTTCTTTCTTTCTTTTTTTTTCTTTTTTCTTCTTTCTCGATAACACAATCCGTATAAAAAAGTTTCACGCGTTTATTACGAAAGCCGATCAAACTTCGTTGGCACCTTTCGCTCGTATCCATTCTTCGATCGTGCAAATAAAGTTGTTAATTCAAAATATACGGAAATTTTCGTCGCACGACGAAAAATGGGAAAGGAATGAGAGAATTTTATCTTGGCAAACCTTTTATAAGACTTCCGTTTACATTCTTATGCAGCCGGTGGTGAAAGTTTGGTGACGGTCGGAAGGACGAACACTCTCCTTACTCACCTCCTCCACCTTCTCCACCTCCATCCTTCTCTTCTTTTTCCTCCTCTTCTTCTCCTTTTCCTCTTCTTTCTCGATACCCTCGTTCTCTCTTCTCTATCGAATGCGGTTTCTCCGTAAAGATTTTCTCGGAAACGCTTCGCGTACATAAAGTGTAACTCAGGCGAGGACTCCCGGCGAAAAGAATCTCAAATAAGCCGGCGACGCGTTCCCCATCCTTCCTTCCACCCACCTACCCTCTCTCTATCACTCCTTCCCTCTCTCCCTTTTACAATATTTTACGATCCCTGAGCGAATTTCGCGAAGTCGCTTCTGACGGTTCAATCACCTCACCTAGTGGTTGTAAAAATAAAACTCATATCTATTCGATGCTCTTTCTCTCTCTCTCTCTCTCTCTCTCCCTGTCATCTTCTTTTTACTTAAAATGAGAAGAAAAAGAGAGAGAGAGAGAGAGAGAGAGAGAGAGGAAAGAAAAAAAGAAAGAAAGAAACATTGGAACGTCTTCCCAATTCGAAAATATTTTCAAACAGATCGCTTTACATCGAGAGTATAAAGTGAGTGTTGCTGACATGATGTGTTTCATGCTTAATGCTTTTTTCCCAACGGCAATGTACTACCACCATCATCGTCGCCGACATTTACCACTACCATCACCACCATCATCACAAAACACCAACACCACTATCGCACCATAGGCAACTTGCGTTTTTGTTAACGAGAATAGATGTAGGTATATGAGTTTACGCTCGCAGCATCTGGCAACAGCAAGCTCCGACGCTTAGCTTTTATACCGCGTTCCCTTGTTTTACTGTTACGAGAAAGACCGTGTTTCGTGTGAACCAAAGAAAGAGAGTAACCGAGAAAAATAGATAAAGTGAGAAAGGGAGAGAGAGAGAGAGAGAGAGAGAGAAATGAAGCCTTACGTCATAAATAATGCATAACTTTCATGTCTTTCTCTCTTAGTTCGTATCAACGCTCTGGGAGAGCTTGAATCATTTATATACAGTCATTTACGAAAACATTTGCAGATAAAACAAAAATCTAAAATCTAAATATTCGTTCTCATTCCTTCTTTTTCTTCTTCTTCTTCTTCTTCTTCTTCTTCTTCTTCTTCTTCTTCTTCTTTTTCAAGTTTCTATTTAAAATAGATCCAATTGATTCTTCGATGACACATAAAATTTTTTCTATCATATCGCGACAACTCCCTTCGTCGATTATTGATACATTCTTTTCCTTCTTCCTCTCTCTCTCTCTCTCTCTCTCTCTCTTTATATATATATATATATATCGTGCGTGGAAAAATGCGATCAATTCGCGTTATCGTTCACGTGTATGTATGTATGTGACGGGGGTTGAAAGTACTGTGAGAGGTGAGGTTTACGTTAGTAACGATGCTTACAACGTCGACTTGCTCGCTTAGTGTTCGTGTATCCCACGTTTATCGACTTTTCGGATGCTTTCAAACGAATCGAACGATCGAGAGCACCGTGGGGCTCTTCTGTCTTCGTTACGACCCGACGACGTATCGGACGCCGAGATTACGTTTAACGGCACCCTGTTTGCACGTTTATAGCATTATCGCGCTATCATTTGAACCACGCGCGTTCTGAGCTTGTGATAAAGAGAGAAACAGAGAGAGAGAGAGAGAGAGAGAGAGAGAGAGATCAATGTGAAAAGAAGAACGCTTCTCTTTTATCAAACATTTTTACTCATATAAACTTTTCTATTTCGTAATCGTTATCTTTCCCTATTTCTCCCCCTTTTTAATTAAAACCCCTTTATGATTAGAAACGGAAACGTAAGAAAAATTCTGACTGTATCTATAATAATAATAATAATAATAATAATAATAATAATAATAATAATAATAACAACAAAAACAATAATAACATGAGACAGAGACTTATCGTTTCAAGTATCTTTTGAGAATTATCGAGAACGCATGACCCTGAAAATATACGTAGGTATGATTTCACGCTCACGGTAATTTATCGTCGATTATCTCGCGTGACGCTCGATTTAATTCATGCTCCCCGTAGAGAGCTTTAACGTTTATTAGAAGACCTCGTAAATTCTTACTAATTGTTTCGACGAATTAACGCCAGTATTATATTATCGGATAATTTCTGTTAAAATGAGATTGATTATCTTTCGGACATAGATAAGTGTATTCAAATGTTTTATTTTATCTTTCCCTATCTTTCCTATTCTTCTTTGTTATTTTCTTTTTCTTTTTCTATTTTTTTCTTTTTTTTTTTTTATTTTTCCTTTTTCTTTTTTCTTTTTTCTTTATCACGAATATCGCGCATACGCTTATATTTTCATCTAATTTATTTCCACGTGAGAAATATATAATACCTAATTACTCGTATACGACGTATAACACATACGTAAATATCTAAAGTTTGAATTTTCCAACATCCGAATCCGTTGATTACGATAATTCGTAACATTGTTGGAACGTGTTCGTAGACAAATGAACGTTCGCGACACCTGTTCTCTATCAAGGAAATACGACGGAAGATTTGTCAAGGCGCAACGGCGGTGACGGTGGCGGTGGCGGTGGCGGAGATGGTGGTAGTGGTGGCGGTGGCGGCGTAACGACGTTCGTTTTAAGAGACGATAGAGACCCGTACTCCCCGTGGTTTAAAATCACATGGTCTCTCGTGTTTCCTAGATCGTTGAAACTTTACGATTTATCTTATCAACGGTAACATTATGTTGCTATGACGAAGAGAGACAGAGAAAGAGAGAGAAAGAGAAAGAGAGAGAGAGAGAGAGAGAGAGAGAGAGAAAAGCAAAGAGACACCTGCATCCGTGTAACATTTAAAGAAGAATTTTTATGACTTTTTTTTCAGCCTCGCGTCACACATGTTGTCAAGTGGCACACAGACACAGGTTCTCTTTTTTCTTCTCTTCTTTTTTTTTCCCTACCTCTCCACCGGTATCTCCCTTCGTCTAACTTGCTTCCCCACAAGAGAGAGAAAGAAAGAGAAAGAGAAAAAGAGAGAGAGAGAGAGAGAGAGAACACTCGGCTTCTTCTTGGTAAAGTTGTTAGAGCTGACTTATCTCGCGGCTGTTTGGTCAATCTGAAAAGCGTCTCTACTTCAGTTCGCCGCTCTAGAAGGTCTTTCGTTTCTCTTCATCCACTTCCTCATCGACGTAAGTGCATATATACGTACATACATACATACACACACACACATATACATACACACACACACATATATATATATATACATATATATATATATATATATATATATATATATATTTGTGGTCTAACATCCTTCTACACGTTAACTACATACGTATACATAAATACATATATACATACATACATATGTACATGGATACTAAAGCTTAAATACATTTCTAAGACTATCCTCGATGCCTTAAGGGCTTATTTCACTTTCAATACGCGCTCGTACACCCGCCACACAACCAATATCTCGTCCCTATCTTATCGCAACTACTCTTCCTTTTTATTACTTCTAAGGTCGCCTTTGATCTTAGAGAAACTATTACTACTACTACTACTACTACTACTCTTTCTCTCTCTCTCTCTCTCTCTCCCTCTCTTTCTCTCTCTTTCCTTTTCTACTGACAAGCTAGAAAAATTCTTGATGAACGCCGAAGGAAGATCAATTTCGTATATCTTTAAGCGTACTCATAGATATATTGCGTATAAACAAATATCTATGCACACAGAGAGAAAGAGAGAGAGAGAGAGAGAAAGAGAGAGAGAGAGAGAGAAAGAGACATATATAAAAGAAAAAGAGAATATACTCTTCCTTGAGCTATAAGATTAAATATTTTTCTTCCAACGAGAGAGGCGCCGAAATTCTCCCCGCAAAACTCCACGAAAGAATTTCATTTTCGCGAGAACGTATCAACACTAGAACGAGCGACAGAGATAGAGAGACAGAGATAGAGAAAGTGAGAGAGAGAGAGAGAGAGAGAAAAAGAGTTTTGAGATGAAGTAGGGTGAGGATCAATCTTTTCTCGCGATCGCTGCCACTCTACTTCTTCTTCATTCTTACCCTTCCTTTTGCAAGCCACTAAATCTACGTGAACGCGACTAGGACGATCTACGATCTCAACCATAAATCTCGATTCCGTGGGGTGAATATCGGAATAGCTCTGGTTAGCTTAAATCCACAATCGTTGTTCTTGTAATTTGCAATTCTACGGTTAACGTTCCGGTCTACACCATGTTAGGTAGGTAGGTAGGTAGGTAGGTAGGTAGGTAGGTAGGTAGGTAGGTAGGTAAATGGCTCGCGCCCTCGCATCTTCCTCTAATGTATCGTCCGATCAAAATCCATGCGTTTGCGGATTACGCGCACGCTCTTGCTCTCTCTCTCTCTCTCTCTCTCTCGTCGACATAGATTTATATAGCAACCGCATTCAGTTGAGATATGTATATATATCTATATACATACATATATGCATACATAACCGTAGAAATATATTTGTATGTCTATCGAATTAGTTTACCGCAGAATTTCCGATTAAATCGACCGTACGAATTAATGCGATCTCTTTCCTTTTTTCTTTTTTTTTTTTTCTTTTTTTTTTTGTTTTTTTTTTCCTTTTTGCTCCCTTTTTTCACTGACTTTCTCCTCTTTTTCCTTTTTTCCTTTTTCCAAAGCAAAAAACCAGTTCAGTCTTTGTTTTTTTCTTTTTTCTTTTCTCTTTTTTTTTTTTTTTATTTTTTATTTTTTTATTTTTCATCTTTTATCTCTACACGCGCGTAAACGAGTTATCGATTTCTCGCGGATACGTTAGGTTAAATTAACGATGATATATATACATACATATATATATATAGAAATAAAACAACAATAATTTTTTAAATATATATATATATATATATATATATAAAAAATAAAACATCCAAAAATTAGCTCAAGCTTATATGCACGTAATTAATGTAATACATATTTGATATCTTTTTAAATCAGTTCGAACCCTGTGTGTTTGCTTTGTGGGCAAGGATGTGACACGTTTAAATGTGATCGGTTAATGCAATATCGAGATACGTTGTCAAGCTCGTAAAGTATGGCCACATTGATTAGCTTTTTTCGTTGGACGTCCTTATACCAAACGGCTGTATATTTCTCTCCCCTATGAGATTCCCCCTATCCACCCAACATTTCACTGCATTTTCCCCCTCGTACGGCAAACCCCCCACTTCCCAATCCCTCCGTGTCAAGCTAATGCAAAGAATCGGATATGACTCATCCAGTGGGCTCTTGTATTTCGTTGCATTTACCGGTCACTCGCGAATAAAATCGATAGGCGCCGATGGGTGTGACGCGGGATTCTATCCTCGTCAGGATGACGCTTACAATTAGCCTTGAAGCCCGTTAAACGATACTTTTCGAGCGTACCTTTTCCTCCATTAAATTATCGGACTCGATACCAGCTGCCTCGAACTTTCGTTTACGTTCTTTTCTGTTACTCGTCTGAAAGGAAAGAAAAAAACAAAAAAAAAAAAGAAAAGGAAAAAGAAAGGAAACAAAAAGTATTAAAAAGAAGTAAATAAAAATAAGGTAACAGAAAAAGAAAGAGGAAAAAAATCACAAGCCGATCTCATTTATCCGATCGTTTACATTTACGTAACAATTTTATTTATTGAATATCTTAATGCTTTGATACTTACTTACGTACGTGCGTGTTTATTTTTTTTTCTCTTTTTCTCTCTCATTCTCTCTCTCTCTCTCTCTCTCTCTCTCTCTCTCTCTTTTTCGATACGTATGTCTGTAATTAAAATTACATTTATATATATATGTACTTTACACTATAAATACATATTAATACATTCCCATTTATGCTTTATATACATTCTCTAAAATAAACGAACAAAGTTTAAACGGCTACCAGAAGTTTTATGAATTTGTATAACGCGAGCTAAATTGCTATTGCCAAAGAGTCGCCACGTTAGAATTATATTTTAGCTACACCCTTGAGAGATATTCAAGTAAGTATTACACGTACTTGTCTCTACCCTATATTTGATATAATATTTAACGACATATATAACGATGAAATATATGAAAGCGATCGAATAAAATGTATACGTGTATATATATATATATATACATATATATATATATACACGTATATATATATATATATATATATATGGGTTTTTATTAGCAATAAGATATTTTTCAAGTAGTATTGTTTCGCATTAAATGAACGAACGAAAAATAATAGATTATATATATATATATATGTATGTATTAAAAGGAGTTAGGTATTAGTCGTTTTATTGCGTTCACTATCGTCTCATTTCTTCGACTTCGTAAGAATATAAAAAAGTCGAGGAAAGAAAAAGAATGAAAGAAATCGAGAAACGATTCTTTACGTTAAAAGGAACAAATCAAATGAAATAGAAGAAAAAGAAAAGAGAGGAAGAGAATGAAAGAGAGAGAGAGAGAAAAAGAGAAGGATCGAGGATCTATATAAAAGCATAAACCGCCTTTGGAAATTGGGCCAAGCCGAGTAACGTTAACGGGCGCGACTTCGCCGAGGAGAATTCGAAAATGCAATCAATTTATCAAGCAGAAATGGGAACGTGACCGGACTTAAGCGTATGGCCGATCTAACGACGAGAAGAGCGAAGTATGGCGGCGCGGGCATGCCACATTAAATGGAATCCATGACTGTTCCTAGAGAACAGAGATTATGCGTATGGTACTTTGGCTTTGGAGTCTCGTCCTTTTCGAAATGTTTGTTCCGAATACGAGATAGTCCTCTCATCGCTCCCCAATATACATTTTCCCCTTACCACTGGTGTTTCCTCGCTACAGAAACGACATTCTCTCTTTCTCTCATTCTCTTTATGGGAAATGCGAAAAGAGGGAGTTAGAGAGAGAGAGAGAGAGAGAGAGAGAGAGAAAGTAGAAGGCTCGTGTGAAAGAGAGGAACGAGCTCGATTATGCACCGCACCAGCGACAAATTTGTTACGGCGCTTACTGTAACCGAACGTAACAATGAGGGACGTCGTGTCGTGTACGTTGAATACCCTCTCAATAGGGCTAGAAATTTTCGAGTAACCGGTAGCCTACGAACGCAACTGGCCCACACACATACCGGCTATAGTTCTCTTTGTGTACGAGTAATTGTACGTGTCATTGTGTTTGTATGTATCACGTACGTACGTATATGTTACGAACACGTATACGAGTATGTGACAGTATATGTAGATATATAGATACGGTTACATCGATACATGCGTAACTGCGTATGCGTGATTCTATGTATATGTATGTGTTTAAGGGTTGGCACACGTTCGAGCATTCGAAATTCGTACACCCGCAAGTTTTCCGGCACCTGCATGATTTTGCACTTTGTCCGAAGTCCCGTGGCTCTCTCTCTATATAATCAATTCGTTTTCTCCTTTGTGTTGCTCTCGTAACGTTGCAAAGGAGGTACCTTCGCGTTGCCCGCGGCATCGAACGAATCGTTTCAAGAGACTTTCGACGCGCGATATTGCTCCTGAAAGGGAAGATAGATGATAGGCGACGTTTTCCCTACGGCGTTCTTTATTTCGTTGCTCTTCTCTTTTTCTTGCTTCTTTTTATTTTCTTTTTTCCTTTTCTTTCTTTTTTTCTTTTTTTTTTTCTTTTTCCTTTTTTTTTTTCTTTTTTTTTTTCATAAATAAATCGATAAAATCATCGCGATCTTATTCGGTATACACTTCTTTTTTTTCCGAACACGCGTTCTCAACAGATAGCACGTAATTTATCTTGATCCTTTCTTTTTTTCTTTCTTCTCTCTCTCCCTCTCTCTCTCTCTCTCTCCTTCTCTCTTTTTCATTTACTAAAACAGAAATATCGATAAACATTTTTCAGTATACTCGTCTGCATAATATATCATAAAACATTAGAAATATATGTTAGATAAAATTTGATAAGTTCATCTTGATTCCCTGCGACGTTTAATATCGAATGAAAAAAAGAAAGAACGAATAAATAAATAAATAAATAAAAAAGAAGAAAAAAGAAAGAAAGGAAGGAGAGAAAAAGTATAAATGAAAATTAATATACAATGGTAGGAAATTTCTACTTTACGTTAAAATTAACTTTTGTTACACCCCGAACGTGGCACCACATGGATACATTTACAAAAAGGGGTCGATTTGGATGAATATACACCCTTCGTTTTCCCCTTGTGAGAATATTTCATCGTGTTAGACGAAAGCCGTCTTTCGACTTAATGGGAGTCTCGATTCTGACAACGCGAAGGTATATCGAAAGAGAACGAGAGACAAAGAGAGAGAGAGAGAGAGAGAGACAAAGAGAAAGAGAAAGAAAGAAAGAAAGAGAGAGAGAGAGAGAGAGAGAAAGAGAGAAAGAGAAAGAGAGAGAGAGAGAGAGAGAAAACGAGTTCACGAGTCTTTGTAGACGAGCACGCGTAACGAGAGTCACACGAAGCGAGATACTCTTTCTCCTCTTAGCTCATTCCCCTCTTCCTCCTCTTCCTCATCGCAACGAACGGCACTCCTGGCAACTCCTTCTCAGTCCCACACTTTCCCCTCCCTTTCTTCCTTTCTCCACTTCACCCCTTCCTTCCTTTCTCTCTCTCTCTCTCTCTCTCTCTCTCTTACTCGCTCGCACTCCTTATCCCTATCCACGGAACCTTCCTCCCACTCGTTCTTCCCTCTCTCCTTTGCACACGCAGCTCGTGCATAATTCATGAGAGTAGCTCGGCGGTATCGATAATCGCGGTACAATTCATCATCCATCATGATCTGTCGCCCGATGCACGAGAAGGCGTCATGTATAAGTGACCAAGCAAAAGAGGGTTGGCTAACCGATGGGCATAAATGACCGACCGGACCGAGATGAGAAACGAGAACGATATCTCGAATCCTTAAGGCGATATCTACTTTCGACGAAATTTTTTTTCAGGATCTTAATCTGTTAAGATCATAGTCTTTATATACACACACACACACACACATATATATATATATAAGTATACATATATAGAGGTATATAAAACCACGAACAGGAAGGCGATTCTCCCTCGATCGATTTCGTTTCCCTCTTATTTCCCTTTCCTCTTCGATATCAACGAGAGAAAAGTCTTTTACTTTCTGTCTCTCTATCTGTCTGTCTGTCTGTCCGTTCGTCCGTCCGTCCATCCGTCTGTCTCTCCGTCTGTCTGTCTATTTGTCTCCCTCTCTCTCTCTCTCTCTCTCTCTCTCTCTGTCTCTATCTATCTTTCTATCTCTCTATCTCTTTCTCTTGTTCCACTGAAAAGGAATGTCGGGATTTGGTCCGTCGACGTTCTCTCTTTCCGCGTGGGCAGCTTCCTTCTTAGCTTTCTCTCTCTCTCTCTCTCTCTCTCTTTCTCTTTCTCCCTCTTTCTTTCTCTCTTTCTGGCTTTTTACCTGTCACCAAAATGTCGAGCTTACCCTCGGCACCTTTGAAAAGAGCAAACGGGAAAGTGGAATTCTCTCTATTTCCATTGAAACTAACGCAAGCGTGAGAAGGATCTGTATGTTGGATAGATGAACGAAAGAGAGAAAGAGAGAGAGAGAGAGAGAGAGAGAGAGACACGAGCTGCCTATTTTCTTTCATTCTTTGGTCTTCTCTCTTTCTATTTCCTTCCTTTTCTTCTTTTAACCAAAAGGAACTGCACGGAATCGGTCCAAGGAGATCTCCTTTTGGTGTATCATAACGCGGTCGTTTCGAAACTTAACAATGAACGACTAACAAGAAACTGAGTAGGTATATTGTCGAGAAGGGGATAAAAAGGGAAAATATATTCGAACGTGAGAAAGGGAGAGAGGAGGGACAAGGAGAAAGAGAAAGAGAGAGAGAGAGAGAGAGAGAGACATCGGCCAACTTTTGCGGAGTACTATAGAGATAACCGTGCGTCGATTAGAATTTAATGGAGAGTAGAAAAGGACCATAAAAGAACGGTCCTGCGAATTTGTTATATATTGTATGGTGCCCATGGGTCTCGTCCCCCGTTAAATTGTCATATCTCTTACGTCTTTTTGTTAAATTATTACGTTCACGGAATCTTTTTTCTTTTTCTTTTCTTTTCTTTTCTTTTCGTTTCTTTCTATGAAAAATTGATAAAAGGAAGATTGTGAGAGGATAAAAATGATAGACTAATGTAAAACGAAATTTTTTCCGAAGAAATTACGTCGAATCACGACGAGATTGATGAAAAAAGAAGAAGAAGAAGAAGAAGAAGAAGAAGAAGGAAGGAAAGAGAAAAAAAATAGAGAAATAACAAAGACGAATGACAAAGATAGAGAACGATCAAGTCCAATCGTTATTAATCGTTGAAGATGAAACGCGCTTATGCGAATGAGAATTTTGCCTTTTTTTTTTTTTTCTTTTTTTTTTTGGAACAAATACATTTGTCGAGAACGATGAGGCTCAACGAAAAAAAAAAGGAAGAAAGAAAAAAGGAAAAATAATTTCTTTCTTTTTTTCATTTCTTCATTTTTCTTCTTTCTTACTTTCTTTTCATTTTTTCCTTTTTTCGGAAATTCGAACGAACGAAATGAAATGTTCGCACGCACGCACGCATGCACGCACGCACAAACGGACGTGCGAAAGAGAGAAGGAGAAAAGAGATAAAAATGGAAAGGGAAAGAAAAAGAAAAAATTCTAATTCTAGCGATGCCTTATTCTCTCTACGACGTCGAACGTTACGAGAAAATATATAATAGTATACGGGTCTGTCATTAGAGGCATTAAGCCCACGAACAAAATTACGCACGGTTCTGTCTCCCTCTTTTCCCTTCTCTCTCTCTCTCTCTCTCTCTCTCTCTCTCTCTCTTTCTTGATGTTGGCTTTATTAAATCTACTGTGTAATTTCCATTCCATTCGTTCCACTCGATGGGCCACGTGCTTATCTTTGCCCAAACGAATACTTTGTAATGACGTATCGAATAGTCCTCTCTTGTGTTTTTAGCCGTTGTCCCTTTCGACACCTGTCTTTTTTTTTTCCTTTTTTTCATTCTCTCTCTCTCTCTCTCTCTTTGTCTCCTTTTTTTTCTTCGTCCTTTTTATGTTTTTCTATCTTTAATTTAAGATTACAGGTTGTCCCGCGATAGTTTCAGCGATCGATCAAATCTGTCTCTCTTTTAATTAAAACTCGTCATTCCAGTGATTCTCCTCTTCTTATCTCTCTCTCTCTCTCTCTCTCTCTCTTTCTCTTTGTCACATCGTCTACGATCTACGGTAATTTCCTTCTTCTTCGTTACAAAGCAACAGCAGTAGTAGTCACCATCACCACCAACCAATTCTCCGACAAAATTCAACCTTAACGTCACGTTCTTCAACGGTGTTAAGATTTCATCGGTGTTACTTTTAATTGAAATAGTCAAGGTTGTAATATAGTCGGAAATTTTCGTAAAAGGGGTTTTTCACCATAGATATCTAACGATCGTAACCATTTCTTTGACTCGGTTCTACATATCTTTACGAAAATATTCGTCGTAGTCGTTGTCGTTGTCATTGTCGTTGTCGTCATCATTGTCGTAGTAAAGAAAAGTGAACCCAGGAAATAGAGAAAGAGTAAGTTGTACGTATCTTTCTATTCATCGCGCCTTTACTTCTCTAACTTTTGTCAAAGTTACAAGAGGCTCGGGAGATGAGAAAGAGATAGATAGATAGATAGATATATATATATATATAGAGAGAGAGAGAGAGAGAGAATAAACGTGGAAAGAGAAATGAGATCCTACCGAGGATGGCCGTCGGGGATTGAGAAAAGAAAACTAATGTCGTTAACATGAATTTTAAATGAAACGACTGGCGTGAAAGAGCAGAAAGAGACTTCGCTGCTGGTTTTAATTAATAATCAGTTAGAGTCGCTTCTCTTGTTTCACAAGAGAAATTCAAATATTGTTCTACTAAGCGTTTCAATTTGCAATATCCTACGGCATGTAATACGAGATCGAGCCATAGCTATTTCTCTTTCCCTCTCTCTCTCTCTCTCTCTCTCTCTCTTTCTCTCTATTTCTGTCTTTTTTCATTCCTCTCGATTTCAATTAAATCAACGTTATCGACTGCAAAGTTTCGCATATCTTTGCGATTCTCATTGTAAAACAACTTTCTATGAGGAAGGAACGAAGCCAAGTAGCAAATCAATTATTACTGTTGCAAGCTTGATTTACGTAACGTTCTGAATTCCTTAAAATCGATAAACATGTAAAAGAAAGAACGTAAAAGTCTCTCTCTCTCTCTCTCTCTCTTTCTCTCTTTCTATTTTAAACGAATGCGCTCTACATATACGTAAGTAAGTACTTACTATATAATGGATACTTACCTAGTTACGTATATCATAGCTAATGTGCGAGTTAGAGAAATACATAAGAAAGACTTGTCGTATAGGAAAGAAATGTTTTAAATCATTCGTGATTTCTGACTTCTTCTGTATTTACTTACACACGCATACTTTCTTACTTATTGTACGTGATATACTTTTCTTACTTATACTTAATACAATGGTAAGAAAAAAAGAGAAATGTAAGTACTATATATATATATATATATATACACACCAGGATCATTTATGTAACTAAATAATTAAGTATTTATCGTGTGTTAAAATTTTGCGAAATAAAATAATTTTTTTTTTTTGCTATTTCCTTCTTTTTTTTTTTCTTTCTTTTTTCTTTTTCAAAGAAGAAACCATTACTAAGAAGAAAGAAAAGAAAATATTAAGCTTTTTTTTTTCGTTAGACGATTAAATGACCCCTTCTTGGTTTTTCTAAGGAGAAAGAATTAATAATGAATGAGAAATATACGTCTCTCATTTTAACACTTTTACTATTATTTCTCTAAACTTCGTGTTCCATACAGCCGTTAAACATAATGGGCTTTTATATCGGTCTCTCGCAAACTACTACATGCTGAATGCCGTAATAATTAATAGCACGCGATAATTGCGTGAAGAGTGGCGACGGCGGTTACTCGTTTAGATAAAGGAGGATGAAAAGGAACGGGGAACTGGAAGTAGGAGACAAGGTAGAAAATCGTTCGCCGTAAATAAAATCGGTTACAATGAAAAATGTTGGTAGAGGTTGAACGAAAATGCAAGAAAAAGAAAAAGAAAAAGAGAAAAAGAGAGAGAGAGAGAGAGAGAGAGAGAGAAAGATAAAGATAGATAGAGAAAGAAAGTCTAATTTGTGGAGAAAAAAAGCGTAGAAACTCGAGGATGGAAGAGGTTTCGCCAAAATGTGTCGACCTCCGACCTCTTCATCTTTCTTTCTAACCCTCTTTTCCTTTTTCTTCTTTTCCTTTTCTTTCCTTTCTCTTTTCTCTCTTTTCTTTTCTTTTATTTTTTTTTTTCTTTTTTTTTTTCTTTTTTTTTTTTTTTTTTTTTTTTTTGGTGAAAAATACTTGTACATTCTCACCTCGGAAAAAGCCAACTTCGCGTCCCGATTTCACCCTTTTGTTTATGCGAATGTTCTCGTTTTCTTCGCTAATTTTCTATTCCACTCTCCCTCGAAGTTAGAGAGAGAGAGAGAGAGAGAGAGAGAGAGAGAGAGAGAGAGAGAGAGAGAGAGAGTGAGAGAGAGAGTGAAAGAGAGAGAGAGAAAAAAAGCTAAGATGTAACTTGAAATATTCAACGTTGCGCTACGAAATCCACCACAGTGCTGACCCTCGACCTTTTCGAAATGGAAACTTTAATTTTCCCCGAAAGAATACGCTTTGCGTCTTAACGCCGAAGGAAGATTTTCTCTCTCTCTCTCTCTCTCTCTCTCTCTCTCTCTCTTTTACTCTCTTTTTTCTTTTTATTCGTCTTCTTGAAACGTGAGACGAAAATCGAGAAAATTATTCCATCCCGGTACTCGATTGGTCCTTCCGAAAAACTGCTTTCCACTCACATTCAGTAAGAGGAGAAATGATAGTGTGTATGTGTATGTGAGAAAAAGAGAGAGAGAAGAAGAGAGAGAGAGAGAGAGAGAGAGAGAGAAAATGATCGAACGAAAAAGAGCGATAGAAAGAAAATGAAGGAAAAGGAAAAGACGAAGGGATATCGTCGAAACTTCGTTTCGCGTGTTACGAGATTGCGAATCGCGGGTCAGCAATAAACGCGTTCTATCCGTCGACGTTCCTACACTCTACGTTCCCTCTTTCCCTCTTTCTCGGGAGGGGCAGCCCTCTCTGGCTGACCGCGTCCGCGTTCACAATCGGCGATCGAGCGTGAACGAGGGCCCTGTTCGGTCCTCGAGGAAGTGACATTTCCTTTTTTCGTTCCCTGCTTCCCCTTCATCCTCTCTCTCTTTCTCTCTCACTCTCTCTCTCTCACTCTCTCTCTCTCTCTTTTTCTCTCTTTTTCTCGTCGTCCTCTACCGCTTGGCATCGTCGATATTTTGCGCGGATGAACGGGCAAAGACCGGCTTCGGGTACTGTCTCCAATGTACAACATGTTTCTATTCGTATATATATATATATATGTGTGTGTGTGTGTGTGTGTATGTCTTTATCTTTCTCTCTTTTATATACATATATGCATATACATTCTTATGGTTCACTCTACCTCTCTCTCTCTCTCTCTTTTTTTCTTACACTTAGATGCATATATACTCTTATGGTTCGTTCTTCTTTCTCTCTCTCTCTCTCTGTCTCTCTGTCTCTCTCTCTCACTCTCTATAGCCATTTGCATAGGCAGAGATATACGTTCGATCTTTTTCACTGATTCTCTTCAAGGGAAGAGACTCTTCGGAGGAATGACTTCTCCTTATTCACGGAGTTTTCTCTTCGAAGACCGAGACGATATTATGGATTTCGGTGTGATCGAGTGTGTAAAGAGAGAGAGAGAGAGAGAGAGAAAGAGACAAATATAGAAAAAAGTATCGACTTATCATATCGACTTTGATTTTATTCGTACGAGACATTTTATATATTGTATATATTTTTCATACACACGTAGTTGTTACGAGAAAGAATATAAAAGTTGAAAATATATGTATTTATGTGAAATATAATGAATTTAATCTCTTTATGGAATTGTGCAGACGAAGTACTTATAGATTTTTTCGCCCCCCCGCCCGCCCCCCCCCTCGCGAGATTAATTTCTCTTTTCTATATATCCTTCGCGATGTGTGCGTGTGTGTGTGTGTGTATATATATGTCCATTTAAATAGACGAATAAAATCGTATTCACTTGATGAAAGAAATATCTTGACTTTTTCGATGTGTCCTATATCTACGTGAGCACTAAAATAAATTACAAGAATACGTAAATTTTAATGTCATCCGATATTTTGACGTCTGCGCTATATTTCCCGAATATCATAATCCTTCTTATCATCTTCGTATTCCAAGCGACGTATCGCTACTGCGAGATAATAAATCTGCCAAAGAGAGAGAGAGAGAGAGATAGAGAAAGAGAGAGAGATAGGAAGTGAGAAAGATATAGAGAAATAGTAGCAAAGGGTGATCTAGTACTAGTTGAGAGAGTATAGGGACGAATAGAAAAAAAAAAACAAAGAAAAAAAAAAGAAAAAAAGAAAAAACAAGAAAAAAAAATAAAAGAAAAGGAAAAAAATTGCATGCATATATATAACGACGCGGTATGCCATATGGATGGATCCAAACAGACCACTTTTTTCGTTTGATTTTCATACGTACCGAACGGAGTGTGTCTGGATGGTGAGAATGACATAGGGAAGCAGTAGAGGGGAGGAAGGAGGGAGAGAGGGAGGGTGTGGAAGAGGATGTTTATGACACTTTGCTTTAGTACGTTTCGAACCGAACGAAACACAAAAATGCTTTCGCATCGAAATTACTTGGACGAGTTACAGAAACGATATACATAGATACATAGTCATAGATACTATACATACATATACATGAATATTCGTAGGATGAATGAATGGATCGATGAATAATAATGTTAAATTTTCAACGTGTGACATACAAGGAAAAAGAAAAAGATAGAGAGAGAGAGAGAGAGAGAGATAAAAGATGGAAAATGAGAGCAAAAAAGATAAGAGGAGAAGGAAAAAGAGAAAGAAGGAGAAAGAAGAAGAAGAAGAGAGAAATATAAAGAGGGAGAAAATGGAAGAGGAAAGGCAGATGCTCACTCCGCAGCCTCACGCCCGGGATAATAATGGGTCAGGGTGTACGAAGAAAATAATGGTGGTCTCGCGTAAACCCATGGACTCGCTCAATAGGGTTCCACCTTTCTCCTCTTTTTTCTTTTGCTGGATGAACCACCAGAATCTGTCCCTTCCCTTTTTTTTCTACTCTCTCTCTCTCTCGCTCTCTCTCTACCTATCTATCTATCTCTTTTTTTCCTTTAGCATGAGTCTACTTAACTCTCCTGCCTTTATAGTTCAGATCTTGCTCAGCGACCTTCCTTCTCCTGTGTCCTATCTTTTCTCTCTACCCTCTCCTCCTCCTCCCCTTCCTCCTCTTCAGCCCTCTCTTCTTGGACGTGTCTCTTTCATTTTCAATGCTCGATCCAGGCCTCCCCGCGAGTAGAAGCATTGTGCTAATCCCAAGTTACCTCGTAACCGGGATTGTGTTGAGTTTACGCTCGAGTGCGATTCCTTTCGAGCCGTCGTTTGCATCTAATGGATCGTGTCCGAGTTCTATAGTTGTATATATATATATATATATATATATATATATATATACATACACACATATAAACGTGTGTGTTATGTGTTTATGTATGTATGTGTGTGTATATATATATACGAAGGGACATATAGATGAACGGATAAGTAAAATGTGTGAGTTAGGCCTTTCGCCTTTGCGACGTGCGTATCCGATCGATCGTTTATGCGTCTCTCTATACCTTGCTATTGTAAATGTCTACCTTTCCTTCTATCCTTCGAGGAGCAACGATCTATCTCTTCGTGCCGATCAAAGTCCTGGGATATTCATTCTTTCTTGCGTCGTGTCTAATGTCGTTTCATGCTTATAAAACGTATCCTCATGTGTTACATATATACGTGAATACGTTTACGCGTGTATTTTTCGTGTACGTGTGCGTATCTGCTATATTCTTTGTGTGTGTGTGTTGAGAGGGATAAAAAAAAGAAAGATAGAGAGAGTTTTAAAAAGTCAATGCGTAAAGCGAGAGAATACTCGACGACGGATTAGAAGGCGTGGAGAACTTTTTCTAGTGGGTGCGGCTGATTTTCTTTCATTATTTCTTTTTTTCTCCTTGTCCTTTTTGTATTTCTCTTTTTTCTTCTTTTTTTTTTTTCTTTTTTCTTTTTATTATAACCTTTAATCAACGCTTTTTTATCGCTTTCGAAAGATCACTCGGTACTTCTACGATTTTCTTAATTTATTTTTGTTCTCAATTTCAAATACATATTCACGATTTAACGATAGTATATTAAAGAGAGAGAGAGATAGAGAGAGAGAGAGAGAGAGAGAGAGAGCGAGTACGATTGTACGTATAATTGTCGGGAAAGAAAAATGTAAAAATTTTTTCTCATTGTTTTTCTAATTTTATCACTTCTAAAAAATATAAAAATTACAAGGGAATCGTTACGATACGTTTTAAGATAAAGTATATTAATGAAAATCTATTAAAAGATTATTATGATTTTATCCGTGTTAATAAATCTATAAATCGAGGTGAAAGTTTCCCCATGTGATTAAACATTTAAGAGGAACTTACGTTAATTAGTAGAATGAACGTCGAGCTTTCTACTCGTTAAGAAGAATTTCAGGTCTTATCTAGATACTTAGCGAGTGTTTTAATAACGAGTTTGAGGTAAGTCGTGGTCGTTCATCGAACAAGAAGGAATTTGCAATATATGCTACCGATCAATCCATCGATCGATCGATCGATCGATCGATCAATCGATCAATTCTTTCTCTCTCTCTCTCTCTCTCTCTCTCTCTCTCTCTCTCTCTCTCTCTCTCTCTGTCTCTCTTGAGCGAGGTAAACACATTGTTAGTTCCTCGTTTGCTCTTCGTTTGCTTATAAAATTTGCATCGACGTTTCTCCTTTTCTCCTTTATCTCCCCCCCCTCTCTCTCTCTCTCTCTCACTCTTTCTTTCTCTCTGTCTCTCTCCCTTACATTTACGCAATAATCGATACATTTTTCTATTCTACATTCGCCAACGTAATCGCATTCGTTATAAAGAAGAGAAAGAAAAGAAAAGAAAAGAAAAAAAAAGGAGAGTAAATGGATAAAGCTAGTTTTAACGTGAAGAAAAGGAAGAAGAAGAAGAAGAAGAAGAAGAAGAAGAAAGAGAAGAAGAAAAAGAAGAAGAAGATCGTTAGAAAATCTTTGTACGATCTTCAAGGATAAAGTGGACATTTCCTTTGGAAGAAGGAGCTCGAACGCATTCTCGGGGGGTCTGGTCTTCGACAACGCGTTAACGTCGAAGAATATCCCTCGTGTATGGTTAGCGTATTAAAGTATGTGTATATGGATATATATATATATATATGTGTATATGTATATGTAAGAGGCAGCGTGCATGTTATACTGCGGTCCCCGATCAAAGGAGGAATTACCGAGAACTAGTTTTCTATGGTGTTCTCCCTTTCTCTCTCTCTCTCTCTCTCTCTCTCTCTCTCTCTCTCTCTCTCTTTCTCTCCATCTCTATCTCTATCTCTCTTGGCAGATGCACAGCTTCCTTAGGTAAGGTCGGTCCAGAAAGAGATGATTCCATTATAAGTTTCGCTTGCTATCCGTACCACTACTCCCGTCTATTTCTCTCCTATTCCTTTTTCATATTTTCCATTTTCTATCCTTCTCTATCGTCTACTTTCACAAATTGCTATGGCCGTTATCGTTGATAAGTAGTTATTCCATCAGTGAAAAATATTCGTCTTTCTACCCCTCTACGTTTATAACATATTCGGTGTCTTCAATCTCTTTCGTTTCATTTTCCTCGCGCCTCTTCCTTCTTCTTTTTCTTCTTCTTCTTCTTTCGAAACAAGTTCGAAGACACGATTCTACTCGGTGCGTGGATGCGTGCGTGTGTTTGCGTACGTGCGTGAGTACGTTCGTGTTTCGGCCGTCTATGCGTCTCCTTGTTATATCTTCTCGGCTAAACGATCTCGACGCGCTTGCCCGTTCGAGAACGTCTTGTAGAAAGGGGATCGTGAAAAAGGAAAAGAGATGAGGATGAAGTAGAAGAGGAAAGGAAAAGATGATAAAACGAAAACGAAGAGGAAGGAAAAAGAAAAGAAGAAGAGGACGAAGAAGAAGAAGAAGAAGAAGAAGCAGGAGCCGCGCTTAAGATGCACCGGCGCGTTAAATCGTCGCTCATCGCACGAGAATTGCTATCCGACGTGCAAAAGTGAGAGAGAGAGAGAGAGAGAGAGAAAGAGAGAGAGAGAAAAGGTCTCTCTCTCATTCTGCTGATCCACCGATACTCGCTTGCCTCGAGTCGTAGTAGGGGAGGAGACGACGTCTCTGCAACCTCCAATACTGCTGCTGCTGCTGCTGCTGCTGCTGTTGCTGCTGTTGCTGCTGCTGTTGCTGTTTCTCGATTCAGCGGGCGTCGCGGAATGCGCGTGTGTCGAGAACGAGTTTAATCGTTTCGATCTCTCGCTCTCTCTCTTTCTCTTCTCTCTCTCTTTCTCTCTCTATCTTATCTCTTTCCCTTTGTGGTCAGTTCGATCCTTCTGGACCAAAGCTAGTTCTTCGTATTCTCTTTCCTTCCTTTCACGATCAGTGGCGGCACGTTAAGCAAGAAGAGGAACGTCGAGTGTTCAAGAAATGGACTATTAATACTAACGTTATTAACACTTCGAATAGGATTCTATATAATTAATTTCTTTTTATATTCGATAATATCGATAATATTTAAACGAGAACATTGAATCGTCATTAATAATATATTTTAAATTTTTATTTCATTAATTATACACCTTAATTCCTTATATCAACGAATAAATATATCTATATCATTTTTATCGAAATGTGATTGTTTTGTCAATTGATTTAATAATATTATCAAACAAAATATTAATTGGATAAATAATTAATATACTTTATTAATATCCTTTAATACCTTAAATCGATCTATTCGTTTCGTTCTTTCGTATCTTCCTTTTCAATTCGTAAATTCTAAAATCTCGTTATATATATATATATATATATATATATATATATATATATATATATGTATGTATGTATGTATGTATGTATGTATGTATGCACCCTATTTTCCCCGAAGTTCGGTCAGTTCTCCCCGCTTCGATGGATTTAGATCACGTAGCAGGTCATTAAGCGCACTTTGCTCAATCAGCTACGGTTCGTGACAACTCGACGGCACGTAACTATTCGGATCGAAAGACGTCGAAGTCCATGGATCTTTCCGTATGGCTTCTCCTTTATCCTTCTCCTTCCTATCTTCTTCTATCTCCTTATTCCTTTTCTTTTTTTTCCCCCTTCTGCCATTCACATAGAGAGAAAAGAACCCAGTCACCAGTTCTCTTCTTCAATTCGATTTTTCTAAGGTACGCTTTGTAACTGGTACGTGGTGAATCGGTTTTATTCAAACGAACAAAAGAAAAAGAAAAAAAAAAAAAAAAAAAAAAAAGAAACAACAAGAAAAAAAAGTAAGAAAAAGATCGAACGTAATTTTTCGAGAATAATAATCGCGCGACTTTTTTCACGTGCGTGCTTGCGCGTTTGTGAGCGCGCCTTAGTGTGACAAATTTGTGCAGTTCGACAAGTAAGTAAACAGTTCGATATGAGAAAGAAGGAGAAAAATAAGAGGAGGAGGTAACCAAAGAAAGATAGAATTCTACAATGGCGATAAAGAATTTGAGAAAGGAAGTTAAGTAACCGAACAAGGTCGTCGTCGACGATTTTATTGTTTGGCCGAACGAAAGATAATAAATCGTTCAATCTGGCGGAAAAGTAAAGAGGAAGAGAGAGGTAAGGATTGAACGACGAATCGAACGCGCTTTACTCCACCACCCTCGCCGCCAACTTTCATCCTCCTCTACCACCCTCAATCCCACCTCTTCAACCCCATCATCCTATTTTCTTCTGAAAGTGTATATGTTCTTGAAAACACTTTTCCAATTACTCAAAGCATCGCTCGAACTAAGGAAACTTCGTTTGAGAGTCGAGAGAGATTTGTCCAGGTCTCCCACTCCAGCCCCCCGCCCGCCCGCTCCTTCCCCCACCACCAATCTATCCCCGTCCCCTGTCCTCGTTTCTATCCCCGCCCATCACTCTCGGCCTCTTCTCTACTCTTTCGCGAACGATAACCCAAAAAGAGCCACTCTTTCTGAGTTCAACGTGTTCGTGTCGTTCGTTGTCTTCGAAGTACGCCGTAAAATAAAGTGGAAAAATATTGCGATGCTCTTCTCTCTCTCTCTCTCTCTCTCTCTCTCTCTCTACCTCCCTCCCACCCTGTCTTTCCTTCGTTCTCATATATTTTCCTCTTTTCCAAGCAATTTTTCGAACACTCGAGTAATGTTAATGCATCGTTGCACCTCTCGTAATTCGTGCGTCCCTATGAAAAATCGTATAGATCAGCAAAGGCCAGATAAGATTTTTCGGTCGAACGGGAATCCAATTTAGTTTGGGCACGTCCTGCTAAATGCCCTCGCGTACGAGCGCAAATTTCGATTACCGTAATTTAGAGATTTATGTATCGAATTTCCACCGATTGAAAACGATAAGAACGACGATATGTTTGTTTCATGAAGGGATTTTCGATAAGCTTATACGTTTCTACCATATTGAAGCAATCTCTCTTTCTTCTTCTTCTTTCTTTTTTTTCTTTTTTTATTTTTTTTTTTTTTGTTTTGTTTCTGTATCAGTTTAATTCGTTGAATAATAAAGTTCTATTCCTTTTCATAATTAATATCATACGAAATAACGTTCAATTAATTAATTAATTAATTATTCAATTAATTAATTAATCCACGAAAATTTTTCGAACGATCTCTAATGATATTACCAATGAACATTTAATTTGTTTTTCTTCTTCTATTTTCTTATTTTTTTTTTCTTCTTCTTTCTTTTTGTAATTCTTTCATGATGATCGCAAATTTTCATAGCGTCGAAAGAAAAATCAGAAAACTTTAGAAAGAGATAAAGAATGATAGAAAGAAAATAAGATATATTGAAAGAGAGAATTCGCGTTTTATTCTAGGAATTTTTCAAAATCGTATCACGGAGATACGATTCGTCATTATTAAACGAATAGAAAGTTTAATAGAAGTAAGAGATATGATATTGAACGTTGATGGATATCGATACTCGATGTAACGATGGTATTTTACGGAAATGAATACTTTGGCTTGTTTCTATCACGATAGTGTAGTAATATATCGTGGAAAAATGATCCCAACCATTTATACGTTTACGTTTACGCGATTCTTACGTGTCACTATTTTCTACGTGAAATAAATAGGTACGGTGAAGAGAAAGAAAAAAAGAAAAAAAAAAAAAGAAAGAAGAAAAATATATGTTTCTTTAAAAAATATTTATTAAATACGTGAAAGCGAATATAAATAGAGCTAATTTTTATTTTTAGTTCGATGAACCTCGCGAAATTTTATCTTTACTTTCACTCCGTCTCTTTAAAAAGGATAATGTGGTAATGAAACGAGCAATACGATATACAAGTTTTACAACCAAAAGCGTTATATTCACTTCTGGATATTTCCTGTTTGTATAAATGTGCTCGTGTACGTGTATCCATACGTGTACGTGTAAATGGGTGTACGTAAGAGTATACTGACTTTCACGGTTATAGATCGCCAAGAGATTCGAGTAACAAATATTCGGTATCTCTTTTCCTTCGAGGAAATGCGCCCAGGGGTCCAGACGAGACGTGACCAAGATAACGAAACGACCTTCTATTCCGGCTCCGCGGCTAAGTCGGCGTTTGGCATTTTAGTGGCGCCGAAATCTTGAAACCTTTCCCTTTCTCCTCCTCGTTCCTTGAGCTTTACCTATACCATTTCCGTTTCTCTCTCTTTCTCTCTCTCTCTCTCTCTCTCTCTCTCTTTGCCTCTTTTTAAGCCGCAAGAGGTGATGTGTACTCCGGAGATCCAAACCAGTAACATTTTCTCGTACATCTTCCTTTATACGATACCACGTACACGTAGTAAGGACTCGTATATCGAACATACGTCTATCCTTTTGGTCGTACCGAGTCTGTATGTAGGAGCAACGAGCTCTTATACAGAATTTCGATAAGCTTTCGAGATAGTTACGCCGAAAGATCGTCCTGAACCGTTTCTCTTCCTTCTCCTCTTCCTTCCTCTATCCATCCTCTTTTTCCACTCTCTCACTCTCTCTCTCTCTCTCTCTCTCTATCTATCTATCTATCTATCTATTTATCTATGTATCTATCTATGTATCTATCTATCTTTATGTCTTTTATTCGCTATTAGCTTTCGCTACTCTTCTTTACTTACCCTTGTCCTGACTTTCGTATCGAGTAGCAAAAGAAAGCGATGATTAAAGTAGCCGTTTCATCGTAGCGTCTTCTTACTAATTAAAACGAGTGAATTTAGCTGGTACGAGATACTGCTGTTGGTAGCCATCCCTTTCTCTCCCCTTTCTCTCTCTCTCTCTTTCTCTCTTTGATTCTTTTTCCCTATCCATCTATCTCCCTATCTCTTTCTTTCACTCTCCCTTTTCTTCATGAACCTTCTCTTCTCACCATTATCCCAAGTCGTGCCATTCCTGTCTGCCTCATGCCAGGATCTCGCCTTTTCACTCGAGATGCATTTATGAATTTCAATCGAGAAGTTGCCAGAATCGGGTTGCCACGCAATAGAGAAAGAGAACGAGCCAACTGCTTTCATCTATCTCGTCTCGTTAGTTTTCATAAAAAGAGAGAGAGAGAGAGAGAGAGAGAGAGAGACTGTATTTGATGAATCGTGTCGAATGAGAGAGTAGGTAGGTAGGTAGGTACCTACAATTCGAATCTTCAAGCTGAATGGAACCAATACCTAGCAAAAGTATCTCTTCTGATGTATTTGAAATAAGAACGCATATATATATATGCGCTTTCTCTTTCGGTTCTAATCGTTTGTAATTTGTTTCTCCGAATGAATTCGTAATAAAGAAAAATTCGAAATTTGAACGAATGTACGGCAAAATGTAAAATACAAATAAATGCTAAAATAATTGTTATATTAAAATAACAAACTCGGAATTAACTAAATACTTACTTATTTACAAAATGACGAACGTACTGAAATAAAATTCAATTGCGAGAACGATACTTGTCTCTTTCCAATGTTAAGCGTTTCAGATAATTACCTCTTGTTGAATAATCGGGAACTTCTCTTTCTCTCTCTCTCTCTCTCTCTCTCTCTCTCTCTCTCTCTTTCTCTTTCTCTCTCTCTCTCTTTCTCATTGTTACGTTGGTAGTCAATTATTTCGAACATATGCCATTGATGGAGATTAGAACGAACGATGATTATTGTAAATACTATGTGATCATGTTATCAATTCTCTTTGTCAAAGAGAAAGACAAAAACTACGATATAACAAATGCGAATAGGAGAGAGAAAGAGTGAGAAAGAAAGAAAGCTGTTTTCTACGAGAAATAAGGAGTCGAATTTAAGTCGGTCGACAACGTTCTTCGCATAAATGTTCGCGAGAGAAAGAGTGAGAGTGAAAAAAAGA
>NC_140811.1:1897500-1910000 GCF_050613455.1 Vespa mandarinia
ATTCTAACTTTTCTCCGTTAAACTGTCGTAATTTTCCACTTATTCCAAAAGATTTAAAATGAAATTAATGAATCTTTGAAAGAAACGGACTCGTTTAATTCGTCGATCGATCGTATGATCGTTCGTTCGTTCGTTCGTTCGTACGTTCGCACGTATAAATATATACGTTCTAATAATGAATTTCATTCGAATTTTTAATAATACGAAAAAAATTCTATAAGTTTGTAATACGATGGAGAAAAATATGATAGTCCGAACTTGTACCATGAGTTAAGCCGCAATTTCGAAGTTTACATTACATTGAGGCTAACAAATATTTCATTTCTTCCGTCCTTGTTGGGCGAGCCCTTTTTTTTCCACGTCATTTTTTTTTTTCACTAGCGTCTACTTCACTTCGTAATAATTTATTGCGGAAGAGAAACGTACGCGTTTACTGGCCCCCTCCCCCCTTTCATCCTATTCTCTCTCTCTCTCTCTCTCTCTCCATCTCTTTCCCTTGCCCCCTTGAAACAGACCGACCCTCTCCTCCCTTTGTCCCTACATTTTATATGTATTTTCCTACTCTCTCTTTCACTACATGGTCGGTAGCAGATGCCGCACAAAATAATCGCTCAGTTTAAACGAAATTCCGCAGTAACAATAAAAGAGAGAGGTAGGGAGGGAGGGAGGAAGGGATAGAGAGAGAGAGAGTGAGAGAGAGAGAGAGAGAGAAGAAAATTCGTATTCAAACTAATCGGAAAATATGCAAAATAAATAATCGACTCTTCGGTATTTCGGTAATTCACGTTTTTAAATGTGATATCGTTTATCGTTCTCCACGTTTGGTCGATTTCAAACGAAGGAATCTCGATTGCGATATACGAATCGAAATGTTTTTCTGTTGAAAAAAAAAAAAATAAATAAATAAAAAAAATAAAAGAAATAAAAAAAAATAAAAAAAAAAAGAAAAACAAATAGAAATTAAAAAAAAAAATGGAAAAAATATATGTATAAAAACAGGTAAAAAAAATAAAAAAATATATAAAAATAAAAGTTAAAGCGAGGTATAGAGAGAGAGAGAAAGAGAGAGAGAGAGAAAGAGAGAGAGAGAGAAAGAGAGAGAGAGAGAAAGAGAGAGAGAGAGAGAAATAGAATGAGAGATTGTTCGAATATTATCAGTGGTGCGGCTAGTGTTATATTTTCAATACGATTTATAAAACGAATTCCGCGGTCGATTAAAATATGAATGACTGAAAGTATCTCTCGTAACGTTCGACAGTGATGTAACATGGTTTTCAGAATATATATATGCATATATATATATGTATATATATATGTATATATATGCACGCATATATACATTCATATATATATATATGTACATACTAAACTGTATAATAGAATTTTGTTGCTATGTGGGATGAGAAATGAAGCGAATTGTCGTGGTTTTTATGGGAAAAAGAGAAAGACAGAAATAGAGATATATACGTGTATACAGAGAGAGAAAGAGAGAGAGAGAGAGAAGAATCGACGTCACGGAGCGATTCGGTTTAAAGAGACGTAAAAGCCGGATGGGGGTTGCAGAATGGAGGGACTTTGGATATGCCATCAACGTAATCGGCCTCGCACGTGCCTGACCATTGAAATTGGAAAATCATGGCCGGCCAAAGTTTTTAATGCGACCGCCAGCTGGTGGAGTCCCGCCACGAAGTGATAACTACTTCGAAAGGGAAACTATTCAATTTTGGCCTTCCAAAGTTCTCTCTCTCTCTCTGTCTCTCTCTCTCTCTCTCTCTCTTTCAGTTAGAAAAGGGCGTGTGGAGAAGGCAAGCTACCCTTCGACCGTTTTAGTCTTTACAAGCCGCCACGCGTTCGCCATTTCTTCGGCTAATATTTAAGTCCAAGGTTGTTCGGAGGAATTGTTCGAGCAAGGACAACATATCGCTAAGAGAGAAAGAGAAAAAGAGAGAGAGAGAGAGAGAGAAAATAGAAAAGGTTGAGAAGAACAGCAGGTGTGTTCCAAGGCCGGCGCCCTGCTTGAGTCTCAAAAAACGAACGAGATTCGTCCAACGACTTTTCTTTTTGGCTTTCTCCTCGACTCACCAGGACACCACCTCTTGACTTTTCCAAATCCAACGATCTTAAAAAAAAATCGATTAACTTTTACACGAGTTTCTCGTATATTTATCGTCCCAACCGGTGTTCCCCTTTTTGATTTAAAATCCGAACGGTTACATTTCATTCAAGTGTAATCGAATTTTTTTCCTTCTCATAAATCTAACTTACCATATTTCTCATCCCATTCCTCTCCCCATCCATCCATTTATTTTAATAGAATAACGAAGAAATTAATGACAACGAAAATTTCTTCGATAAAATGAAAAAAAAAAGAAAAAAAAAAAGAAAAAAAGGAAAAAAAGGAAAAATTTTAATAATTGAATAAAAATAAATAAATAAATAAACGAGTAAATTAATAAAGTAATGTAAATCGTGATAAGACGATTTGTGTTTTCGTTATGTTGGATTTAATAAAAATGATTACATGAAAAGCTACGGTGGTATGTTTTCAATGCCCGATGAACTTTCTTAAAAGGGGAAAATTCACTTGGGATAGCTATAGCAATGTTGCTGTGAAATGTTCCGCACGTTCGAAGCAACTCTTTCTCTCTTTCTCTCTCTCTCTCTCTCTCTCTCTCTCTCTCTCTTTTTCTGGTATTTCTTTCGTTCTTTCTTTTTCTTTTTCTTTCATTCTCCAGAGATCTAATACTCGAGAAATAACGCGATCATATTGCGTGAAACAAGTGGGAGTAATTACTCCGGTTTTTTGTCGGCTTGTCGAGAGCCACGACGAGAATGCGACAATAAATAATAAATTTCGAGAGATCTGAGATATAAAAAGGCAGCGGGGAAAAACAAAGCCGAACGTCGGCGACATATCCAACAATGACGGCGACGCGAATTTACGATCCCATAGAACGTAGACTAATATTATCGCGATATTATCACAATTTCTTTATAACATGAACGAATGATAATATATATATATATATATGTATGTATGTATGTATGTATGTATGTATACGTATATATGTATGTATGCATTTATGCAGACGTAAACACATTAGTCCTTCAAGCTTTAGATATCCTACGATATCTTATTAAGAATAATTCTTCTCATTTTTATTACTTTTCTATTTTGAATCTTTCAAACTATCTATCTTGAGTATCTTTCATTGTATCATTTGAAAATATATTCTTTTTATTTTTTTCTCTCCTTTTTCTTTTTCTTTTTTTTTTTTTTTTTTTTTTCTTTTTACTTTGAATGAATAAATTATATCCTCATTACGTGACGCTTTAAAAATCCTGAAATTATAACGAAATGCGTTCGTTATTTTATTGTTTAATTGAATATTAATAATAAATAAATTGAGCAATTAGATAGAAAAATTTAAATATACGAAACGAACTGTTCATTCTGACATTTTAATTGTGTAAAACTGAATACATGAAAATATTAAAATAATATTAATTTAGGTAATTTTTCACGAAACAGTTATTGACTTTTCCCAGTATATATTATAGTTTGGAAAACGGCTGACCTGGAGTATGTATTATATATCATATGCATGCATATGTATATCAAATATTATGATATAATATTTTATAGATATATTCACTTATACATGATATAAAATATTACTACATAATATATCTATCTCTCGTGTACGTATGTATATATATATATATATATATATATATATATATATATATATACATGTATATATAAATGTAATATACGAATTGAATTTCATGTTGAATTATTAAATACAAAATTAGAACGAACGAAGCTTATATAAAATATTTGCCGTCGGTCAAAACGGCGGACGTAAGTTAAACAATCTCTCCCTATATTATAATCCTAAACAAACGTTTATTCGTTTTCGTTAACATAAATATTTTTGATAAGTTTTACGTCGTTCTAGAATACATCCTGAATATGATGCGTACAATGGTTGAAAATGGCATACGTAAAATAATCCAGGAAATAGTATCAGAAATACCTAGACTTTTCAAAGCAATCGAAAATTCTACCTGTGAAATTTTAAACCTCTCGCTTTTCGATTTGAGAACGAATTTCGGACAAGAGAAATCGCGGGAGGGTACGGCTGAATGAAATGGTGACGGGCATCCGATTTATCGTGACATACAGCTTGAATTTTTTATGCTAGCAAAATGTCCGTTCATAAATCGTTATACCATCATGACGTTCCAAGCTCATATCAATTTTTATTCGTTTGCGATAAACCTGCGAAAGACCTGACTAGAATTGTTTATCGTACTCTTTATTATCTTTAATAATAATAACAACAATAACAATGATAATAACAATAATAATAATAATAATAATAATAATAATAATAATAATAATGTTGATGATGATGATGATGATAATAATAACAACAATAATAATAATGATAATGATAATGATATGATTAGTTTCATAGAAACTGTACAACTACGGATGAATTCATTTTCATGTTGCAAACCAGTCCCGACTTGAATAACTTTGATAATTAAACGACGAAGCCTTTTACGAACACGTTCTTAAGACTTGGCCTTGATAGATCGAAAGTAACTTTTCACAAAGAAGAAGAAGAAGAAGAAGAAGAAGAAGAAGAAGAACAAAAAGAAGAACAAGAAGAAGAACAAGAAGAAGAACAAGAAGAAGACGAAGAAGAGGAAAATTGATTCTGAAATAACTGGAATTTTCAAATTACATTGACTCCTAAGAAAAGGTTAAAAGTATAAAATTTATACAATGCTTCGAGCGTTTGTTATATTAAAAAAAAAAAAAAAAAAAAAAAGAAATGAATAAAAATAAAGAATAATTGACAAATTGAGAGTTATGAGAAAAAAAGAAAACAAAAAAAAAAAAAGATTCTACTTTTCAACATTGAAACGACGACGATGACTCTACATTAGAACGTTTACGATCTTCTTTCATAGAATATTCTAACATTTCTCATTTCTCTTTTTCAACGCGTTAACTTCTTCTTCACGATTCGTTAGTATATGATTCGATATAAAATTCGCATTTCAATTTCTACGAACGATTATATTTATCTCTCCTTTTATTCTGGTACATGTACTCTTTCTTATTTATCTTCTTTCATCTAGTTTCTATATATTATGAATGAACCTCACTCTACGAGACTTATTAAATAAGGCTCGAGAAAAAGCGGAAAAGCGGCCGTGACAACGACTCGACACTTTCTACAGATCTCGTACATTTTCTACTTCTTTTTCTAACCATTTCTTCTATCTCTCTCTCTCTCTCTCTCTCTCTATATATATATATATATATATATATATATATTTCTTTCTTTCCTTCTTTCTCTCACTTGCCTGCATTCTCGAATCTCCCCCGAGAAATCGTCGCCACTTTCCTTTTCTCCAAATCGAGCTCGCTTCGTTTCAACTCGAGGATTCCTAGTTTCCACCCTCTTGCGTATCTACCATCTATGCTTACATATACGTTTTTCACGTATGCATGTATGTGTCTGTGCACGTGTGCGTGCATGCGTGCATGCGTGCATGTGCGCACGTGTGTGTGTGTGTGTGTGCGCGCACGTAGAAAACGGGAGGATCTAAAATATCTAGGTTGTGCTGTAGAAAAAGAACGAAGGGAAGAAAGAAAGAAAGAAAAAAAAAAAAAAAAAAGAAAAGAAAAAAGGAAAAAAGAAAAATCGATTGAAATTGCAAAAGATTTTTGTTCGAGAGAACGAAAGAGATTGGTTGTCCTGTAACAGAAGAAATCTAATCTATATCTAAATCTCATAATTGCGATTGAATAAATAATCGCTTTTCTTACAATTG
Organism: Vespa mandarinia; assembly: GCF_050613455.1. NCBI lineage: Eukaryota > Metazoa > Arthropoda > Insecta > Hymenoptera > Vespidae > Vespa > Vespa mandarinia. The sequence continues at coordinate 1,903,357 of NC_140811.1, forward strand.
TTCATTACTTCTTATGGAAAATTTATTAAATTGATATTACAGAAAATATTGCCTTTTTCGAATATAAAGATATATATGTATATATATTAGATATTTAACGATTAACCGTCTTAATAATTAAATTTTCAAAATTTGCGAATAAAATATATAAGAGTCATTAGCTTCGAGGTTAGTTTTCTTATGATTTACGATGGTAAATGTAGTAAATGATGAATATAATCGACGATAGTAATATCGATCAGCCAGGTCAGCTGTCACATAAAAGTTCCTGTTATCGAAGAACCAATTATATAAATGAAAATATATGTATATATATATATATAATTAATATTAAGAATTAAATTAATTATGTCGTATCCTGATAAGATAATAGTTACGAGAAAGCAAAGTTTTCAAAAGTACAAACATACATATATACATACATACATAAATATACGTACCTATATATATATATCTAATAGCGTGCTCTGAGATCATATTGCCTCGAGGTTCAATGTCGAACTGAAGCCATTTGGCTTCGTAGATAGGCAGAGAGATCGAGAGAGGGGGATAGAGAGAGAGAGAAAGAGAGAGAGAGTGGAAGGGAGGGAGTGGGGAAGATAGAGAGGGAGAATGTATAACGTTGGCCTGACAATACTAATGTGTAAACAATAACAACAGGATCGTTTACATTAACGTATTGTATATATTAGATATGTTTTTGCCTGAAGCTTTATTCGAACGTTCTGAGGCAAAACAGATGCGTCTATATTAAATAAATAGATATCTATTATTGTATAATTTACATATTGACTATTTCGAGTGTCATCCGTGATAAACATTCAATTTCACTGACTTTATTCAATATGTTTGCAGATATTGTTACAATCAAATTATTCATAACAAATTATTAATATAACGTACATTTTATTTTTTCCTTTTTTCTCTTCTATATATCTTGTATATATATATATATATATATATATATATATATATATATATATATACATATATATGTATGAACGTCAAATATAAAATACGTATGTCTATATATCATATAATAGAAATTAATTTCAAATCCTTGCTTTTTCGGAGATCGCAGGAGAGAGAAAGAGAGAGAGAGAGAGAGAGAGAGAGAGATCAAACGATCGGACGATGAGGACGACGAGAACGTAATTGCGATCGAACAAACAATGTTCCAATTCTCTCTCTCTCTTTCTCTCTCTCTCTCTCTCTCTCTCTCACTGTCTACGCTATCCTTCTTACAAATAGTTACATATATACGTATACGTACCAGTATAGGTTTAATCGGGAACGCAGGCGCAGAAATGTCATTGTCGCACATCGTTCCACTTCTAAAAGGAGAATCCGATCGTAAAGGTCAAAACGACTTGTCTTTGATTGATTTACCCACGGTCAATACGCGGTAAAGAATAGTTTCAGAGTACCGTAGATTTTCCTTCTATCGCGAACATCCAATTCCCGTGTCCAATGGTAGAAAAGAGAAAGAAAAATAGGAGAAGGAGTTATGGGGATAGAAGTATGGAGGGGGCCGGACCACCGCCTCTATACTTCCCTTTAACATCACCGGAGCACTACTTATTTCTGGTGCTATCGTTCAGCCTGGAATAACCTTCGAGTCGTTCAGAATTGTTACGGACGTTTCTCTCTCTCTCTCTCTCTCTCTCTCTCTCTCTCTTTCTCTCTTTCTCTATCTCTATCTTCCTTCGATCGAACATTAACCGTTTGCACTCCCGCGAAACGCGATCCAAGTTCTTCCCTCGAGTCACCCTCGATCCCCCTTTCAACCCATCCTGACCCATCCCCATTGCTCACTATTACTACTATTATTACTACTACTGCTGCTACTACTACTACTACTACTACTACTACTACTACTACTACTACTACTACTACTACTACTATTATTACTACTACAACTAATACTACTACCACTTTCGACTAGGACCAACACTTCGCCGCCATTATTATCCCCACCATTGACCTTTCTCACCTCTAAGGAGAGAACTAGAGATGAAGAGAGAAGAGTGAGGTGTCGTTAAGTCACCGTCACCAGATCTAAGGATTTTTCTTCTTCGGTCGATATCGTACTCTTTCGTATTTCTTCGATCTTTTGCTTGCTCCTTCGTAATCGAAGAAATTGCTCGTAAAGCGAGAAGGCTCGACGAGACTAAAAGAGAGAGAGAGAGAGAGAGAGAGAGAGTGAGAGAGAGAATGAAAGAGTAAGAGCGTACGCGTGCAAAAAAGAGACAGAGAGACAGAGAGACAGAGAGAGTAAGAGAGAGAGGAAAAAAAGAAAGAGAGAGTTGCTACCTTCTACGAGGTGAACCCTATTTTCCTTATCTTCTTTTATCCTTTTTCTGTTTATTCCTTCCTTCCTTCCTTCCTTACTTCCTTTCTTTCTTTCTTTCTTTCGTTTTTACTTTTTTTTTTTTTTTCCTTTACAAGTTTTTCCTTCTTCGAAAAGTTCTCGTCGAAGGATTTGTTGCTTATTTGGTTATTCGTTTTAGTCGAATAGTTGCGCAACAGGCGAGAGAATTACGGCTAGGAAAAGAGTATAAGGCCATTTCATTAAGTTGAGGAGGGTGGGGCCGGGTTGGGGTAAAGACACGAAAGATATTAATTAAAGTCCCTCCTCTGTCTCATTCTCCCTTTCTCTCATTCTCTCCCTTGTCTACGGGCCTCGTGTTTAATTATAAAGAGTAAGACGAAGGTACGGGATGGTACTTGGAATGCGATAAAAATTGATTCGATTTGTCTTTTGAAAAACTCCTGATCCCATTTTAACTGTGAGATATTCTCATTTGTAACATTTGTTCCAATATACTAATACACTTGTATATATATATATATTTTTTTTTTTGTTTTTAAAGAGTAAGAATCATTGTAAACGTTGTTATCGACGTAATGTATTCACTATCTAGTATCATTAAAAAATTTTTACATCAAAGTCCATCGATCTATATTCGATAACGATAACGAGCATCGTTCTATTATCAATTAACGAGTCCCCATATTCTATGTCGTTGTAACAATTATTAAACATCGGTTCGTATTAACATTGAAAATTAAATGGTCTCGCCAACGTATAAAGCACACTCTCGTTATCTCACGATACAAATCGATACTTTAAACAACGTGTTCTCGATTACGATAGGCGCGTATGTTATTTTGTTTGAAATACTTATGGCCTATATATATATATATATATATATATATATATATATATATATATACATATACATGTACGTACGTACGTACATATACGTAACTGTCTGCAGTTTCTCAAATTTTATATGCGGCGAAATAATAGAGGTAATTAAATCGCATGGAATAAATTTTTACGTGAAATAATTTAATCGCGTTATTTCCCGCGAAAAACTTATACGATTATCCAACATCATTATCATGAATATTAAAATTTTGCTGCGTGTATGAAGTATGTGAGAAATGAAAAAGAAAGAAAAAAAAATACACACACACACACACACACACACACACACACACACACATATATATATAATAAAAAATAAAAAAATAAAAGAAGAAGAAAGAAGAAACATTTTTTTTTCCTCGAAGAAATCCTTGGATTCTTCGAAAACTTATTTTAATATTTTCCTGTGGTATGTAAGTAGATATGCTTGCTAACGCGAGGTCGCACGTTTATTACTACATCGTTCTTCGATAAGTCTAAGATGGAAGGATCGATATGCGAATCGGAATTGCCGGCATTCAAAGGGAACTCTAAGGGGGAAAAAAAAGGAAGAAAGGAAAAAAGTAAAAGAAAAGAAAAAGGAAGGAAAAACGTAAGAACGACAAAAAGGAAAATCCGTGAAGGAATTACACGAAGCTACACTCCCCCCCTCCCCCCACTCCCCTTCTTCAAGTACATTTTTTGTCCTCTTTTCCTTTTCTTTTTTTTTTCTCTTTCCCCTTTTTTTTCCTTTCCTTTTCTTTACTTTCTTCCTCTATCCTCTTATTTATCTTATCTGACACAAATACATGCATTACCGCGGTATACGTTACATCTGTAACGATAATAAGAAATATTTATTAAATTTGTATGTGTGTGTGTGTGTGTGTGTGTGTGTGTGAAAAGAATTAAAAGAAAAAAGAGAAAAAAAAAGAGAAAAAAAGGAAAAATAAAAAGATGTAAACAAAATTATGATGAAAAATTATAACGCACATATTTATATATATATATATATATTTTATTTTGAATTGAAAAGAAAAAAGAAAAGCATTGAATATATTACGATGAAAAATAAATACGTATAAAATAACTCTCGTGATTCATATAGGATCCAATTGACGAAGATTTTTCTTGTAGTTAACACATGTAGGATATATTTTGAATACCGTACTTCGTTCTCTCTCTCTCTCTCTCTCTCTCTCTCTCTTTAATGTAACTCGGAATAGTTATTTGTAGTTTCCACTCGATTGGTCCTTGTTTTTCGCAAATGTTCGATAAAAGCGACACACGAAAGAGATCGCCGTAAAATATGGGCCGAGCGACGTTTTTATGGAGCATGGTCAGAAAGGAATAAAGTGTGCCTCTTCTATCATTTCGTTTTCCATTCAATGTTATCTCGAACGAACGTGCGAGCGAGCGAGCGACGAGCTCAGCGACTCGTATTACGCGTGAATTTTTCTTTACTTCCTCGCGGAAACGAACCGAACGAACGAACGAACGAACGAATGAACGAACGAATGTGCGAAAACGCATCGTCGACCAAACCAACCGACTCGTGATTTGTGATGTTAATTTGCGACAACTCCCATACGATCCGTTCTCTCCAAACAATTATTTCTCCTTTCTCTCCATTTCCTGAATCTCTCTTTCCGTTCGTTTCGTTTGTTTTCTTTTTCGTTTTTCGTTTTTCTTTTTCTTTTCTTTTCTTTTCTTTTTTTTTTTTTCTTTTTGTTCATTCACTTCCTCTTCCGGCTTAATAATCTACAATTACGTGTCGTATATAACTTTGAAATCATGCCTATTACATACATAAAATGAATGTATATGGACAGACGCGTATTATATTTTTGTAAATCTTATTTCGTTTTATTTTTTTTTATTTGTTCTTTCTTTTTTTTTTTTGTCTTTTTGTCTTTTTCCTTTTTCTTTCTTTCTTCCTTTTCTTTTTTTGTTTTCGTCTCGTCGTAATAATAATATCGCAATTAATATCACGAAATTTAATGTTTCGTCAAGTGTAAGTTAATAATTGCAATTATTAGTATTGCAGTATCTATGATTATAATAATTTTTAAGCTTCAGTTTAAAAATTTCGTGTAACGTAATTTTTGTCGTGTGTCGGAAAATGAAAAAGAAAGGTGGGGGAGGGGGTAGCAGAAGATGAAAGGAAAGAAAAAAAGAAAAATTAAAAAAAATTTGTCACACTTATTTCGCGTTGTTGCACGACAATTTATTTATTTCTTTTTAATGGAGAAACGCGGGCGCGTTTCTTTCTGAATTCTGAACTGACCTCTATCGCTCGATTATCGAAAATCATTCGATAGAACGACACGACGCGAGAACCGTGAAAATGGAAACGCGAAACCAATGAAAATAGATTTCACGCGCGTTCACGAGAGTTTCACTCGATATACCGCAGAAATCCTTCATTCGTAGCGGCTACGTTAATCGATATATTTGATTAGTTCGACGTGTGGCTAATGGAGCTTTCTCGCCACGTTACTACCCCTTATTTTCAATTCTTCCTAATCGATCGTATTTTTTTTCTTTTTTTTTTTTTTTCGATCTTTCGTTCGTACCATACGAATCTCATTGTCCATGCGAATTGAAAGCAAAAAATAAAAAGAAAATAAATAAGAATAAATAAATAAAAAGACCTTTAGAATAAGTTTATCTTCAATCGAGTAAGTTCGACGGAATCGTAAAATGTATTTTACAAACATACACATGTACAATATATACACAATGTCTGTAGAGACGCAATCACTGAAATCGAACATCCATTCAATGTCTCTTTTCTTTACAATAAGTACCAACAAACTTTTCCACATATATAACAAATAGAACGGCATCGTAAGCGTTCTGGAAATTTTCGATATCGTTAAATTTCCTTTAAAGCCATCCCCAACCATCGTTCTCGGTCCTTCTTCGATGCAAAAACGAAAAGTTTTAACTTTTCGATGGTTACGGAGTTTCTTCAAATTTCGATTCGTATACCGACCGAAAACTAGTCGACTACGAGGCTGTTTTCAAATTTTCCGTACACTCGCTAGAATGCACAATTTCCGAAGTACACCTCTCCGACCCCGTCTCAATCCATCCGATCATTCGCCAACAAACCAACCAACCAAACAACCAACCAACCAACCAACCAACCAACCATCCAACTAACCACCCACCCACTCATTCTCTTCACTCTTCGACAGTAATTATTTGCTTGGGCTCAATGCAGAGAGAACGGTATGCCCTTAAAAACTTTCCCTCATATTCAGCTAAACTTTCCTTTCGAACTTTTATATAATGCCATTCGATATATGTACATTTATATATATATATATATATATATATACGTGTATATTCACTTATCGTATATATTTACGTACGTACATACGTATGCGTCCAGTTTTTAAAGTCGTTCGAATGACACCTTCGTTGCACTTGAAAAAATAGTTTG
>NC_140811.1:1920000-1922500 GCF_050613455.1 Vespa mandarinia
AACAGAAAAAGAAAAAAAAGAAAAAAAAAGAAAAAAGAAAGTAAAAAAAAATTTAATATATATATATATATATATATATATATATATATATAAAACAGAAAATTTACAGGCGCTGATATAATATATCTCAAGTATTATTTCTCTCTCTCTCTCTCGTGTAATTATAATAAGCACGTACGAGTAATTAAGTGGAAATATTGGAGGATGTGCCTGCTTCTCGTGTCTCTACGTGTACCGAAACAAAGAACGTTAGAAAAGAACGAAAAGAGAATAAAGATAACAAAAAAACAGAAAGAGCGAAAGAAAAAAATAAGTGGGAGAGAGAGAGAGAGAGAGAGAAGGGGAGGCGGGGGGGAAGAGTAAAATAGAAAAGAGCAAGGCGTCTACCACGTAGCCAAGCGCTAACGAGTCTATCTAAATACGTATCTATCGATCATTCATCCATCTACGCCATACGTGCTTTATCTATCTCGTATCTTTTCTCTTGTTCTCTCTCTCTCTCTCTCTTTGTGCTCTTGGAAGCATGTCTCTTCTTCTCTAATTAGTAACCCCTTCGGTATCTCGCGCAACGACCCCGAACGAGCTGCAACTCTTCTCTCTCCTTACCTCATCTCTCTCTCTTTCTCTCTCCCTCTCTCTCTCTCTCTCTCTCTCTCTCTCTCTCTCTCTCTTTTCACAGGTCCTTGATCGATGCAATCTAGAAAAAGAAAAAGTAAAAGAAAAAGAAAAAGAAAAAAAGGATTTTCGCCGATGCAACTCCTTTTTCCCTCGACACTCTTTCTACGTCTATCAATTCTTCTCTCGGTTTTCTCGGTTTTTCGTATTTTCGTTAAAGGAAAAAAAGAAAAAAGAAAAAAGAAAGAAAAAAAAGGGGGAAACATATAAAGAGAAAGAAAAAAAAAGAAAAAAGGAAAAAAAAAGAAAAAAGGAAAGGAGAAAAAATTCCCCACACCTTCCATTCCACCACTTCGGAGAAAGAAGGAAAAAAAAAAAAGAAAAAAAAAAAGAAAAAAAACTATGGATCCTTGGCACTGTTTTCGGATGGACGAATAGTTTCAGGATCTACGCTCTGGGATTAACGTAAACGACGAATCGAAACAAGAAATGCAAGAAGGACTGAAAGAGAGAGATAGATAGAGAGAGAGAGAGAGAGTGAGAGAGAGAGAGAGAGAGAGAGAGAGAAATAGAGTACTCCAACGCCGTCATTCCGCTTCAGGGACTCCCTGTTGGAACCGGCGAGTCGAAATTTGAATGACGCATTTCCCGATCGTTTCGTATGCACCGTCTCTCATGCACTTTTTCATCCTTCCCACTATACCGATCCTCGTTTTATCCTTCTCCATCCATCCTTCTCTCAATGCTTTCGATCGAGACTATATCTCGTCGAACGAATCGCTCAGACCGTTTCTGGTCAGCCACCGTCGTTCGAATCGTTCAATTTTTGCGAATAGATACTCTCTTTTAAATGTACAAGTGAATGCCGCGCGCACACGTTTATCCGAAAATAAAAAAGAAGAAAAAAAAAAGAGAGAAAAAAAAAAGGAAAAAAGAAGAAGAAGCAGAAGAAGAATAAAGAATAAAACAAAGAGCGAGAGAGAAAAAAAGAAATACATGTCCCTACTTCAATACAGATGATATCCTTAAAAACGAGCGAGTTAAGATCGATTGCGTAATATTTTTTTTTTTGTTCAATGATCGTAATTTAATAATAATAAGCTTTTGTAATTTTTATTTCCAAAAATTCTATATAATAATTATGAAATATTTTCTACGAAGGGATATTGAAATTTGATGAAAATATCGATGTTAAGAATGAAATCATATGCAAAATATCCATCAGTCAAAATGAATCCATAATAATCCATATTCCATATATATATATATATATATATACTTTTCAATCAGTATAAAAGTGTCTCTTATGTCTCCTTTTATTTTTTAATTTTCTTTTTTTCTTTTCTTTTTTCTTCTATATATATAATAGATTGCCATTAGTTCTCTTAAATCATCCCTCCATATAATATCTATTTTTAATTTCCGTGAATCAATTTCATTCAATTTCTAGAACAACATTATCAACCAATGAAATTTTTTTTTCCTTCGTTTTATCATGTTCATTCAAGTTTCTTTTGTCATCTACTGTTATCACTTTACTCTTTTATCGCCCGCATTTTTACTCTTCTTCCTTTCTTTCTCTGTCTCTCTTTTTATTTATTGGCATTCGTAGCTTTTAACCCTTTCAGTTCTATGAACTGAACGCATATATGCATCCGGCAAAAGTAATCGGTGTGAACTATGGACGCATATATGCGTTCGATGAAAGTTTATCTATAGGACTATGAACTCACAATATATAACGTTTATGCGTTTAACGAATATTTTCAATTCGTACTTTCGACGAAAGTAAAAATTATTAATGTTTGAACTGAAAACATATTTTATTTAATTTAGCAGAAGTAGTAATAATAATAATAATAATAACAATAATAATAATAATAAT